>NC_044061.1:14251378-14276378 GCF_902167405.1 Gadus morhua
TGTGTGTGTGTGTGTGTGTGTGTGTGTGTGTGTGTGTGTGTGTGTGTGTCTGTGTGTGTGTGTGTGTGTGTGTGTGTGTGTGTGTGTGTGTGTGTGTGCGCTTATTACGTTGTGTTTAAATTAGCATAGTCTCCAGCATGCATTTAAGCGTTCCCTCAAGACATTGTATACCTCGAACAGATGTTGCAGCTGGAATACATAAATCCATTAAAATCAAATTCCTGGAACGCCTTCAAGACAATATTCAAACATGTGACTAATTCTCCACTGTATGTGCATTCAGTGGCTTAGTGAAGAGTTTCAGCTGACTGTTATGATCCAGTGACACATCTGGTTGGTATGTAAGGCGGGATGGAAGCAGAATATGAACGTTGGAAAGCAATCCTACTGGAGAATGAAGCTCTGTTCTATCCACTAGCTGTTGGCATTACCAGTTAAGTCATGGCAACTGGTAAGAATCTTGGTTACTGGTTATTGTCATGGATAGTGTCATTGTGGTTAGAGTAATGGTTACTGGTTAGAGTCATGGTTATTGTTTTAGGGTCAGGGCTACTTGTGAGTGTTATTGTTACTGCCAACATCAACACTTCCCCACAACTCGCCACTCATCATCAGAAAATGTATATAGTTGCCTTGAGTATATATACACAAGGCATATATATATATAATATATCCCTTTTATATACAAATAATGGAACCCTTTTTTATGCATATTATTTTATTACTTTGTTTTGATACGTGTAAGTGAGGTCATAGGGAGAAGTCTGTCTTCTCTCTTTTTTTAATGTGTTCATTAGGTTGTTAATTTGCGATACGGTTGTGATGCGGTTGTTTAGCAGATGCATGCTGGGATCAGTAGTGAGCAGAAGAGGATGTTTTGGTGGGTCAAGAATGAGACGAGCTATAATCAGGGGATAACTAATTGTCATTCATTAGCCCGTGAGGAATTTCTTTATCATAAAAAATAAGGACTTTAGGAAAAATGTGCAGCGACGGAGACATGCACACTAACCTCAATTACACAGCGCTAAAGTTAAACGTGACCTTTTAAATTTAGGCTCCATGTTTATTTCTTGATAAGTTTGTCACACCCAACGTTGTGTTCCACATAATGCAATCTTTCCCTTCCTATTCCCGCAATTAACCCCATCGGAGCGAGAGCAGTGTCCGACTTAATGAAGTTGAGATTTCTGCACAGGATTAATTAGGGCTCAAACGGGAGTGGAGGAGAGCTGGCTAAATAAACACTGCATGAAACAAATGATGCAGGGGATGGTCTTTAATGCACAATTAAATGGTGGCTGTCTGGGGGATAAGGCAAAGCACACACAAGTTGCTCTCCTAAATCAGCTTCATACATCATCCTCTCTCTCTGCTAATGGCTGATCCAGGCCCGCGGGGCTCGCCGTGACATACAGAATATGGGCTAAACAAACAGATGGATTCCTGTACGTCGCATGCCCGGCTACCGGGATAAATCAACAGCAGAGCTGAGACCTCGCCCACCCCCCCCCCCCCCCCACCTTATCCCATCCTCCACCACCTCTGTCTGGAGAAAACCTTCCAGACGAGATCCGGTGAAGCGGTGTCATTTAGGATTCTCTGAGGTACACCACCACCACACCGACCTCACAATGAAAAGCATGATTATGCGGTGCAGCTCCGGTGGCCAGGTGTTAAATCTCTCCTATGCTTCAAGACATGTTGACATATTGCATCCCTCGTCTCTCTGCTTCCCGCCCAGTAATCAGAGGAATACACATTGAATTCTGCTCTGTGTTACCACTCCACATGGTAAGCAGATAAAGTCAACTGAATGGTGTTCAGGTGAATCCACCTAAGCTGTAGGTAACCTCAGTCTGACTGTTAAGTCCAGGTCTTGGTGTGGTTGCAGTCCCTAAAAAATTATCTCTGTTGAATAAACATACTTATATTTTTTGAACCCCAAAAAGTAGGTGATAATCTGACATGGGAGTACTTTTGTGGCGTTAAACTGCTGCAGAACCTGTTTAAAAAACTGCTGAACAGAGTGCATAGTAGCTCTAGGAATCAGAGGAAAACAGCTGGACAGAGTGCAGAGTACCTAGGAATAAAAGTCAAAAAGCTGGGTAGACAAGGTATAGGAATCAGGCACAATCAGCTGAGAGTAGCTAAAAGAATCAGGGGCAAACCACTGGATAGAGAAGCTATAGGAATCATAACAGCAAGGTTAGGAGTTAACCCTTCAGCCTACGTCCCAGTTCATCAGTCTTTCCCTCACGTCATCCCCAATGCTCCTCTGTCTCTTGTCAACTCATGCGACACATCCACTCCCCTCATTGATGAGGAGCATCCAGCCAGCCATGAGACCTTCAAGCGTGATGTGGGTGTGAATAAGCTGTCCACCCCAACAGTTGAACCTGTTTCCACCCCAACACTATGAGCCCCTGATCAGTCGATCAAGCTCTAAAAACAGATATGCTCTCAATAATACATCACCCCTGTCTCTTATGCCCCGACTACAGGCTTCTCTCGTACAGCTAGGAGATGGGTTGAAGTGGTGAATAGTGGACCGTACTCTCATGCATCCCACATCAAAAGTTATATTTCTCTCTGGTGACTGCTCAAGAAATCAGCATTGCAGCAGGCAGCTTGGCGTGTGCTCCATGTATAAAGCATTAACCTGGACAATGCATATTTATATTATTGTTCGTAGAAGTGCAACTCCTGGCATGTTTATGCTCATATTTGTTTTTGAAGTACGCCTGAGGCAGCAGCGTGGCATGGTGGAGGTATTGGGAGGTGGAGATGACTGTTGAGATGGAGGAGGAGGTGGAGGTGGGAGGGAGTCAGAGCAAACCAGAGCAGGCTGCCAAGGCCACGCAGGCAGTTTGTTCATTTGTCCATATTTCTCCCCAGAACCCCTGGGACCCCTCTCCTTCTGTTGCCTTACTCCACTAATATATTTTTTGGTGCCTTTTCTCCTGAGATCTTTATCAGAGTGAAAATCAGCGGTTCAACAGTTCACTTGGCAGCTCTTTACACAATCGTCAGGAGGGTGTAAAACTGAGCGTGAAGCGAGGGCGGTTTTAGTCTGTAGATGGAAGCTGTTTCTTTTACAGTCTCAACATTTTCCACCTCTGGGCACGGTAAACCATGTAAGGCAAATGGCTTTTTAATGGTGGCTTGTTCTTAATAGACGTAGAGAATCTTTTTTTTTTGTAGGAGATGAGGGCCTGGATAAAAAGACTCTGCAGACGAGAGAAATGGTTCCCCTTGTTACGAATCCAAATCCAATCATCTCGGCTGCCATCTTCTCCTCATTTGATGTACACGTAAATCTTCTCTCTCTGCTCTCCGTCTCAATCTGGAGTTGGGATCAACCCTCATGTTGATCCAACCATGCAGATGAAGGAAAACCTCATTCATCTCTTCCTGGTGGTGTTGCTCAGGGGACGTATGTAGGCCCCCAAGTAGAAGATCAATATGCTTCCAGAAGGCTTGGGCGAGTGAGAAGAGGCTGTGAAGCTCCTGGTTTTTCGGTAGATTCCCCATGTCTGGGTGGATACCACCAACGCTATTCAACAAATGCCATCAAGGTCCTGTTCTTTTCTAGGTCCTCTTCCTGCAATCCTTCCAGTATGAATGTGTCTGTTTATATACATTAGTACATTGATGAATGCAGATAGCAAATTAGATAATGGCAGAGTAAGTATGTAATTAAAAGTCTAAACAAATCATTTAATATTAACAGGGGTACATTTTAATGCCCCCTTGTTGGAAGAGACAGAATTGTACACAGATGCCATTTGTTGAGAATGTAAAAAATATTAAAATAGAGAAATCTGTCAAACTGGTATTAATCTACCATGTATTCTCTTCAAAGCACATTTCATGTTATTTTTAAATCAGTATTGCCTTGGAAGGATAACTGACACTTTCTGCTCTTAAGTCTGTCAAGTAGATCTGCTAAAACCCGTTTTTATTAGAGCTGTCAGTTAAACGCGTTATTAACGGCGTTAACGCAAACAATTTTTTTTCTTTGGCTCAAAAGAAAGAGTAAAGAAGCAGTAGCCTGACTGCTATGTTCAAATGACATTTGTTCAAAGCAGTCGTTTAATTGCACTATAGGCTCTTTTTTTGTATCGTCCTGTTTTGATCAGTGTATATGCCAATGTTATTATCAATAAAAAATCATTTGCACAAGGCAAGCCGATGCACTTCACCATGTTGATAAGAGAATTAAAATGAGAAGAGTTATGGGACAAAAAAATCAAGGGATATTTAGCATAGAAAAATAATTTGTGATTAATCGCGATTAATTAGAGTTAACTATGACATTAATGCGATTAATCACGATTAAATATTTTAATCGCTTGACAGCTCTAGTTTTTATCTTTCTTTCTCTTTTAGCCTAACCTCTTTTACCTCTGATTCCTGATTGTTGATAAAGTTAATGTCTGCTATTAATATAACTCCCTCAGGCTGTTTTGAATATGTCCATCTATATTGAACAAGGGGAACATAATAGCAGTGTATCCTTCATAATTAAACTATTAAATATGGGCTAGCTAAATTTAATTTTCAGCTCATTGGAATGGACGCTTAAAAGGTGTATAGGAAACCAATTGTCCTCTTGAATGATTCGGACAGAAGCGTTATGTAACTTTTGAGTTTGTGTGTGTGGATTGTTCTGAGTTTGTGCATGTGAGTTTTAACTTTTTGGTGAGTTTGGACCAGATTTCAATCTCTTGTCACACAGATGTACAGCTTGAAGTTTAGCAAAATAAGGTTTAACTTCTCCAAAGAAATTATATTGCGAGTAGACGATTCCTTGGTTCAAACCAAACTAGCGCAGAGTGGAGTCCGCCTCTTCTGGGCCAGAAAACTTCACTGCAGGCAACTGTTCAGAAATGCTATTTACACTTGCAATGGAAACAAAGCCTCGCCACGCAAACATCCAACTCATTAAACACGAATATTTAATATCTTAACAGCAGATGGCAGCGTAAAGACCCTTCGTCTGCACGACTTGGCACGTCCATTCCATGCCGGCTCTGTTTCCTCTCATCGCTCTCTTCGATGTGGGCGACTTTCAGCTGCGTATCCCATCACATCATTCGAAAGACTCCTGATAAGGAAGACCTATGGTACAAAATACCCGTGGCAGGAATCAAGCATAAGCCTATTGCAGAAGGCCCCCAACATGAAGAGGATCTATTCAAAGAGCTGCTGGAATAAATACATAGCAGAGTGTTTGGTATGTTGGGGTGTTGGATGTAGAGACGCGGGGTAGGGGAGGTGAGGCCTTTGATGATCGGGGTGAGGGGGACGCTCGCAGTGGTGAAGAGTGGGAAGTGTGTGTACGTGTGTGTGTGTGGGGGGTTGAACCCTCTCCATGGATGTGTGTTCTGTCGGCTGGGAGTGAGTGGGCCGCTTACCCACGGGGTTATCTCCAGGGCTGGAGGAGGATGTCTGGGGTGAAGAGGGGGTTAGAGTTGAGGGGAGGATGTTGGGGGGAAAAAGGGGTGTGTGTGTATGTGTGTGTGTGTGTGGGGGGGGGGGTATGAGGGGGAGCTAGGGGGTCCCCCGGCTGCCTAAGTCCCAGACGGCTCACAATATTGTAAGTGACAGCAAAAGAAGACCATGCCCGTTCAGATGGTGATAGCTGGACCTCTTGCTCCCCAGGCATGTTGCAGTACATATCCTACTGCAGATACAAACATGGGTCCGCACTCAATCACATACACACATGCTCACATACATACATTCGCAGCCTGAAAGGATCAGACCACTGGATCAGACCACCCGAAAGGATCAGAGACCACACCAGGACATGCATTAGACACACTCACATGTTAATCCTACCCTCGAAGTGCTTGATGCTTTCCATCAGTGGGAATATGTTTCTCTTTAACAATGTAAAAAGTCAATGCAAAAAAGAGAGCGTTGGAAAGTGGGCTCCTCGTTCTCGGCAAGCATCTTCTTTAAAGACAATCAAATCAATTAGAAAATAAATTGATGCTTCCCCTACTCTTCATCTTGAACATCCTATGAAAGCCACTCCACAAGTCCCCCCTGAAGCAACCTGCCTTCAGTTCAGCTCCTTGGAAAAACAAACGCAGGCATCTAAACCCACACATTGTATGCTGGATCTTCTCCCTACAAAGGTTGTTAAATAACTTGGTTCTTAATAACGGGTCGAGCTGCTATGCTCAACATCATAAACCTGTCATTTTCTACTGGAATAGTTCACCCGATTTGTCAGGCTGCTGTGATAAAACTTTTTCTCAAGAAGCCTGGCCTTTCTTACCTTCCTATCTCTTCTGCAGTACTAGAAAGTATTGTAGCTAACCAAAAAAATAATCACCTTGTCCTTTAGGACTTTCTACTGCATTGAATGGCTGTGAGCAAAGTGTTAAACAATCTTCAACTTACCATGGACAGCAATGCAAGCTCCCTGCTGGTGTTGCTGGAACTCAGTGCCTCCTTGGAAACCATTGACCATAACGTTCTTCTTCATGGTCTTGAACACAATGATAGCATCAAAGGTTTGGCTCTTTTCTGGGGTAGATCTTATTTCACAAATCGAACGTCTCTGTGAAGACCTAAATCTAAACATTACTACCTATGTTTTGGTATCCCTGTCCTTGGTTCACCGCTCTTTGCAAAGTAAATGCTGCCTCTTGGCAATATCATTTACAGCTACGGAATGAGCTTGTGATGCCGACCACAATCACATTTATATTCCGATTGAATCAAAGGAGCCTTCCCAGATCCAGATGGTTGAATATTGCCTGACTGCAAATAGAGGATGGATTTCCCAAAACTTCTTCCAGCCTAACACAGGGAAAACGGATCGTAAAGTCATCGGCCCAATACAACAATGACGATATTTGGAAGACATCACACTATGTTTTGACAACCCAGTTCTCATATAGCGTTATATCCATTTGATTGTTTACGACCTAAGGCCATTCTTTCCTTTTCTGTATCATGCATGCATCAAATATTTAATTGTAACGTATTGGAAACACAAGCCGTCGCAAAATTCGCAGGCAATAGAGAGAAACTTGGCCATAAGACCTTTCTCCCAGGGAGATCAACCTTTGGATCACTCACAATATTGGGTGTTCTGGTGGTGAAAAGAAAGACTCTCACCGTAGCCCAACCCCTAACTCTAACCCAAAAACTCCTTCCCTGCCCTGGGGCCTGAGAGGGGGTCACAGTCCGGGCCTGGAATAAGGTTGTCAAGTCTCAAGGCAGTAAGACCTTCATAACTCCAAAACAGCCTTTTACACCACATGCTGATCAATTGGGTATTGCACACTTCTGAGAGGCTGTCATAAAACCAGTCGGTTTGTGCAGATTTATTTCTCCAAGTGCAACACCACGCCGCTTGAATTAAAATAAATTAAGTTTATTTCATTTCGTGTTACTTTTCATCGTTATGAAATAGAAGGCTGAGTCTCAGATTTGCAAGTTGGATGTAGTTCTTGAAAGAATTTCAGCTCAAAATCTTGCAAGCGAGCCACTGGGTGAGGCATAACATCATGGAACATGTGTTGAGGCTTTGTGAGACACTTTCTGTGGGCCCTCTTTGATATCAAAGAGTCCCCTCGTCTATAGCTCACTTGTTAGTGTCCTTGATCCCATGTCACCTTCTCATTGCATCACTTCTTGTAGGGCAACAGGCTCCTAATTTATTATACTAGTATATTTGAATGAATTCTTTTGTGTAATCTTTTCAAATATTTAACTTTCACGAATAAGTTATCTGCTGTTTCATTACCAGATCTGTTTATGCTAAACAAATCTCTTAGAGTAACCTAACTGGCGCTTAGGAAAAATAACTACGCTAAACTATGTCAACTGCAGTTTGGGGCTGTGGATTTTTTCCGAATTTTTTTACCACATGCTTGAAATACATGTTTTGGGGTTATTTCTTTAACAAAATCAAGAAGTTTAACTCTCAAACGTAATATCATGTACAATCACTGA
The DNA here is from genome assembly GCF_902167405.1 of Gadus morhua. NCBI lineage: Eukaryota > Metazoa > Chordata > Actinopteri > Gadiformes > Gadidae > Gadus > Gadus morhua. The sequence continues at coordinate 14,259,359 of NC_044061.1, forward strand.
ACAAAGATTACGACAAGATAGGCAGATTTCTCGATAGAAAGGTTTTCAAAACACATTTAATGCCGAAAGAATATTAATATTGCAATTTCCACTGAGAATAAAATAAATTTTAGCAATGTTTGGTTTTAATCGAAAGCAGGGTCTACATCAACCACCATAGCAACTATAGAAAACGTTATTCCAACAATTTTCTGGCAATACCTGAACCACTATTCATACTAACTAACTCACTCTACGTCATATACAATCAATGAACTGTTCAGCATAATAATTCCGGATTTAAAGTCTTATACTTTTTACTAATGGTGTACCAGTACATTACATTCAATACTTTTAAGTAGGTAGGAAGTTATTGATTAAGGAGCTCACAAATCGGTATCTTGCAGAGAACTTAAAGGGCCCTATCTTGCACCCAGATCCACCTGTTTCTGCGTTGGACCATGACAAGGATGGTGTGGTGTGCTTACATATTTATTTTTATTGTTTTAGAGCTGAGAGCGATGGGGTGAAATATTTTTTTGTACTTTCTCTTATTTTTTGCTCGCAATTGACTTCTACAATGACGCATGTATCTTTGCTAGTTTGCCCCCGGCGCAAAGCTGATTTTCCCCCGCAGCAAACTCACGCCACTACACTTGCGCCCTGAGCGGCATGTTGGGGAAAAGCAAAGGCGTGTTCCAGCACAAATGATACGGTGCTATCTTATAGATCGAATTTGCAATTGCGCCACTGACCGAAAAATCCTGGTTTAAGTGCCCTAGCGGATAGCGCAGTTGGTGTTGCTATTTTGACGTGCCTAGGCAGGTCGCAACTGTAACATAAGCTTACACACACGTAGGCTAAACACAGCACAAACATGCAAACAATTAGCCTAATTTAAAAAAAAATTCAAAGATTGTTCATATGTGTTAAACTTCATAGAGCATATGGATTGTGAAAACATTTTTTTACATAGGGGCTGCATGAATGAACAATGTAGTAGGCAATGTCATGCGTTAAAGGGTAAATGATAAAGTTGATTTGGGAAAGAACAGCTGATACAGCGGTTATAAGTTGAACTTTTAAATCAATGCAACTGCAAACACCGTACAGCAAACACATATTTTCTTGACACAGACATCGTGGGCAAGCCCATCACTTTTAGGATTGATGAGTATTTGATTGTGAGGAAACATAATTTTACCGCTAGTGAGTGTTTAAAAGAATGAATGAATGCGGATGATGCTTGGCGCGCGTGTGTCTGTTTAAACACACGCAAACTAAACACGTAACGCATAGTACAGTCCATGGCAATGTATATTAACAGGGGGGATGAATGCATATTATAAACACAAGTTGATAACGATAATGTATTCAAAACTTGTAAGAAACGATGTTTGCTAAAGGTGCCATGGCATGCTACTTTATGTATGCTGTAATACACTTATTATTGGGCCCCTAACACAGTAATTGAAGACGTTCCCGAAATTCAGCCGTGGTGCAGAATTACAGCCACTACGAGCCAGTCGCACATTTGCTTTCCCCAAACGCGCCGCTCCTGTGTCTGTAGCTTTAATGTAAATGAGAAGGAGAGAGGCGGGTCAAGGAGGAGGGTGGGGTTGTGGCCCTGAGCAGCTTGCGGCTACGGATCCATGCGCTGCTTACAGTGGATGTATATCAATGGCGAGGCGCACACAGCCTTTGGCCGTGTTCTGTTAATATTCGGGACTACCGAATATACTCACCAAACTCTTTATCTAAATAATCATATTATAAATAGATATCTATATCACATCATTTATATTATCACGGCCAAAGGCTGTGGGCGCCTCCATACGATATTGTGGATCACAAACGACTGCGTCGGGTTCTCCGATGTCTCTGGTTCTTCCTCTTCCACATCAATCTGAAGTAGACTGAATCGCGCGCTGCCGGCTGCATACTAACGGGCGGTGGTGCTTTGTGGTGGTGGTGCCTCGCGGCAGCGGGCGGCGTCAGCGGGGCTCAACGATGGCTAAGATAACCCCCACTACAGTCTCGTTGTGGAAATACAAGAGACGTCAGAAAACCAACGTGTTATGCGCAATAACACCAACAGCAGAACGGTTATCCAAATAACCAAGAAGTGTACAACACTTGCGTTAAAGTGTGTGTAATCACACACACACACACACACACACACACACACACACACACACACACACACACACACACACACACACACACACACACACACACACACACACACACACACGTGGCGCTCGCAAGGTCGTAGCTCATTGTCTCATTGGCGGTCCAAATTCTCTGGGCGGGCAAGGCAGAGAAAGGGGAGGTAGCTTGGCCCCTTATGACGACATATGGGGCCTCATTCCAAATCAGCGCGCTTGAGCTTCCATTTTTTCAAAGGAGAGCAGGATACCTAGTGCTCGTTTTACACCGAACGCAAGTTTTACCCACTGGGGGACCATAGGGAGGCTAGGGGAACTCATCTTAATGTTAGCAAACCTCATAAAGTGAGATTCTCATGCCATGGGACCGTAATGTATTGCCGCACATCAATAAATAGACCCACAATTGCGGCCACAGGACCGCATATCATGTATGCGATAAGTTCTCTTTGCCAAAATCTTCCAAAATTTAGCCATTTGAAGTTTGAAATTCATGGGGTCATGCATTTGTCTCTGGGGAGACTGCAAATGCACTGTCAAAATATCAACTCGTCAGTTTCAAATTCGCTCATGGCTCTTAAAGGGGATGGGAGTTGGCACTCTCATTGGTTTATTGCATGTTACGCCCAAAAAACACTTAAGGGTATTCAGAACAAACCATTTAAGATTTGGATCGGGCGTAAGAGTAATTTATCCGCCGGTATAAAAGCAACAGTGCCAGAGACCCGCCCACAAAGCTACTTGCATTTCAGACTGTTAAAATAGGGCCCAAAGTGTATTTACTTTCCAACTATTGGGTAACTCATCTAATCTAACATAACCTACTCAGCAATAATCCGGAGGATTAGGATACATTTAGAGAGAAAGTGAAATGTAGTTATGATGTATCTAGTGGGTACCTATGATATTCTTACAGGGTCCAGTATGCACTTATGATATATGATTTATATAAAAGGATCAGTATGACATTCTAACATTAAAAGGTTTTTTAAAAGGTCTTTTAAAACAACATAAGGAATATTATTCAGATCCAGGTCATGAAGGAGAACGTAGGGATAAGGGGGTATCTTTACAGGTAGACTGCGGGATTTCACCAAGAATATTTTGGCTAGGGGTTCAACACCCAAACAACTAGACTCTCCCCAGTTCACATGTCTAACATGGCCCTACTCTAATGGAGGGTTCGAAGCTGCAGGTGGGATTTAAACACATGAACTCATGGGGGTTTTATTGCTCTCCTAAATAATGTGTTAATGTGTTTACATGTGAGAGCAATCGATTGGCTCCCCCTCATCAATAGACACCAGTGAGAGATCTCCCCGTAATGTCACTTTCCTGGCCGGATCAATTAAATTAAAATCGAGTAAACACTGTGAAGTACCGATAGTATTGATTTTAGACTATTCAATCGCCTGGCTAAATATCAGTCAGATGAAGACGAAGTGCGTGCTATATTTAAACAGTATATTAAATGGTCATTACAATGTGGTTTCTCATTACGTGGTTTTGGAGTCCGTTTAAAGGTGTCTGTGGCGGTGTTTGGCAAAAGCACAATCCAATTACTTTTTCAAGATTAAAAGAGATTAACTTGTCCTTGCGCAAGTAAAACACATCAAATCTGTTCAAAATAGAACAACAATTTATGGTAGGTTTTTTTTAATTGTAAATGCATCGTTCAATAATTAGACGTTCCTCTGTGTTGCTTTTGCCTTTTTCTTTTAATAACCCTCAAACAAAAAACACGACAGCCGTTCTGTCTGGGGCATAATGGCGACTGAACTAAGTAGTATGCCCGCAGCCAGATGAGGTCACTGAGGTCCAGACCTCGGTAACTTTTCTAGAGATAAAAATGAAAGAAAAACTAAATACAACTGTATACAAAATCAGTGGTTGAGAACTTCTCAGAGATGAGGAAATGCTTAATTCAGTTGAGACTTGTTACATGCTCCGTGTGAGTCATCTGTTGGTGCATGCGCGAGCCGAGCACCCCCCCAACAAAACTGAACCCCCGGACCTCATTATTTTGTGAGGTCTAGCTACGGCCGTGCTATGTAGGCTACATTGCGTGACTTACAGTACTAATCCTAAGTGATTGTGACTTGCTAAAGACATGGATACATATTTGAAATGCAAGACAGAGTTTGAGATTGAACTATTTCTGTTAGTCTTATGTCTAATTGAGCTGTGTATCTCAAGACGATAAACATTTGCCGTAAAATGTAAATAATGAGCAAAAAGATCAGAGAAAATACAAAAAAATATTTCAACTCTAAAACAATTAAAATAAATATGTAAGCACACCACACCATCCGTGTCATGGTCCAACACAGAAACAGGTGGAGCTGTGTTGGGGTGTACTCATGGGATAGCCTTCCATGTGAACCAAACACTGGTCGTCACACTTAACACCTTACTAGTACCTTGTACTATTTAATCTGTAGTACAGATTTAATAGTCCTACACTAGATCTTATAACTAGATGTAGTACAGATTCTGTACTACATCTAGTATAGGATCTAATGACTTGTAACTTCATTCATATTTGTACTAATATACAGAGATAAGCATAACTGGACATGTTTTCTTAAGTACATAAGTATTCATAAAAGCAACAGTATCTATAACTTCATTTGTACTTTTTAACTTCAACATTATTCCTACCTACAGAAGCAGCATTCAGCATTTCACTCACACAGTGTTTAGGTGCTCCATGCCCTTGTAGAGATCTGCGAGTGTGTCAAAATAAGCCCTACCCTGTGTGTGTGTGTGTGTGTGTGTGTGTGTGTGTGTGTGTGTGTGTGTGTGTGTGTGTGTGTGTGTGTGTGTGTGTGTGTGTGTGTGTGTGTGTGTGTGCGTGTGTGTGTGTGTGTTTACGTGTGTATATGCATATGTGTTTGTGTGTGTGTATGATTCTGTGTATGTATGATTCTGTGTATGGGTTTGTGTGTGTTTGTGTGTGTGTATGTGTGTGTGTTTGTGTGTGTGTGTGCTTATGTTTTTATGTATGTGTGTATGTGTTTCTGCATATTTGTGTGTAAAAATTCTTTAGACATCAAGAAGTAAACGTGAGCAGGGCTCAAGCCCTTTATCGCTCCCTCTCTCTCTCTCTCTCTGTGTGTGTGTGTGTGTGTGTGTGTGTGTGTGTGTGTGTGTGTGTGTGTGTGTGTGTGTGTGTGTGTGTGTGTGTGTGTGTGTGTGTGTGTGTGTTAATGTGCGTGTGTTACAGGCCTTAACCTCAGTGAAAGGATCAAGACATCCCATAATAACAGCAGGTAGGATATATGTGTATGTGCGTACTTATGTATGCGTGTGTACAATTGTTTGTCTGTGTGTGTGTGTGTGCGTGCATGTCTGTGTGTGCGCACATGTGTGCAATCATGTATGTGGTGTGTGTGTGCTTGTGTATGTGTGTTTATTTGTGTGTGTTTGTTTGTGTGTGTGTGTGTGTGTGTGTGTTTGTGTGTGTGTGTGTGTGTCTGTGTGTGTGTGCATGTATGTTTGTGTGTGTGTGTGTGTGTGTGTGTGTGTGTGTGTGTGCGTGTATGTGTTAATTTGCTTGTGTGTGTTAATGTGTGTGTGTATATCTCCTCTGAGCTCCAGATGGTCGTTGCCCACCCCCTCTCTCCGAGGGTGCGGGCGGTAAAGAGATTGTTAAACTCTGGTTATCATCCAAATGTTCTTCTCTTCATCAACAAACTCTGCTCTCATCTGTATATCGTTACATATAGAGCCAATGCACTTTACTACGCATACACAGAAGCATATTGTGAACGTATTAAAATAGCCATTGTTGCTCATTATGGAGCCACTTTAGTTTGATGTGCGTTCATAATAAAAAAAGATCTGGAGTAACCGACAGACAGACAGAAAGACCGACATATAGATGGGTAGTTAGATATATCGATCCATAGATAACTAGATCGATAGATTAATGGTTTAGATTAGGACTACAAATAATATGATATGAATTACCGCTGATACAATTTATGAACAACTAGTTGATACAAGCCATATAATGGACAGGATGGTGTAGATTCTAATCAAAAGTAGGCAGCCTATAGTTCTGAATCAATCTCAATCCATTAGAAACAACCACAGTCCCAGGATCTGTAACCTCAGTGAGAGAAAGAAGTCAGGATTATAAATCAAATGTGTTTGCGCTTGTCTGGTGTTCCCTGGTTGCCGTGAAGCAGTTCGCTGTCGGTGGAGTTCTGGGCCTCGTTGTGTCAATGTTCTGTTCGCTCCTCTGAAGAGCACCTATCGCACTGATCTTCCTGACACAGCTAATGTAACACCAGGCTGCAGCACATGCATGGATGCATTTACACGCTTGCACACACCCACGGCCAGGCATACTCTCACACACACACACACACACAAACACACTCACACTGTGACACACACATGCTCACACATTGATCTCACACACACACACACACAAACACACACACACACTAAGGAACACACAAGCTCACACAGTGATTTCACACAACCACTGATCAACAGACATGTGTGTGTGTGTGTGTGTGTGTGTGTGTGTGTGTGTGTGTGTGTGTGTGTGTGTGTGTGTTTGTGTGTGTGTGTGTGTGTGTGTGTGTGTGTGTGTGTGGGTGTGTGTGTGTGTTTGGGTGTGTGTGTAAATTTCACCTTGCTGCTTGGCTGAGACATGATCTTATTGTGATCTTAACAAGATCTTAGCAAGCTCTTAATGAGATCCTCTTCAACAGGATCAGCAAGAAACATTCACACGTGTGCATGCCACACACAAAGACACACAAACACACACATGCACAGAGACAGGCACAGACTTTTACAGCACATACGAGATTCCCTGCTCTCCACTATATTCCCTGTTCTCGATCATATTCCGTGTTCTATGGTATATTATATTTTCTCTACCGTATTCCCTGTTCTCTAACATGTTCACTGTTCTATTCTCTACCATAATTCCTGTTCTCCCATATAGTCCCTCTTCTCTTCTATATTATTTGGGTTACCGTTCAGGATTCCACATGCAAAAGACAGGAGCAAGCTTCTGTCTGTGTTCTCAGATGATGAAGTTCCTAAAACAAAGAAAAAGTGTGTGTTTGTGTATTAATTTGTGTGTGTACCTGTGTGTGTGTGTGTGTGTGTGTTTGTGTGTGTGTGTGTGTGTGTGTGTGTGTGTGTGTGTGTGTGTGTGTGTGTGTGTGTGTGAGTGTGTGTAGGTGTGTGTGTGCGTTGGTGAATGTGTGACACTAAAAGATGTGAAGGAAGTTATTTACGTGCGGCAGTGCGATGAGAACATAAATACTGAGAAATCAAGCTGTTAGTCGCGGCGTCCGCTCAGCCATTTATTCTCGTTAAAATGAAATTCATCATTACATTATCGACAAAGTGGATAACATTTACACAGAATCAATCGGCGTCCTCAGCGACCTTTCAGTCATCCGTTCAATGTCAACAATGTGCCTCCGACCTCAAGACAAACAGGACGGAGGAGCGATCGATACCTCCCCCCCACCCGCCCATCACTGCATCAAGCCCCTGTTTGTTTAAGGGCTGTTTTGTGTTTTTGTGCGCGGGCGAATGATTGATGACGGGCGTAGTGGGGACAGGGGCCCTGTGATACAAATCACATCTGATAGAGGGCACACAGATAATTGGTCGTCTGGCCTATATAGTAGAGAGAGGAACTGGCCGCTATCGCAGAGCGAGGCAAGATAAAGTAGGGGGATGTAGCACATGATAACAACAGTCTCAAGTGTCAACAGATGCAATGCAAAATTAGCCCTTCCTCCTCTTCCTACTCGTCCTCCTCCTCCTCCTCTCCTTTGCGTGTCCCTGGGGGGGGGGGGGGGGGGGGGGGGGGGGGGGGGGCTGGGGGGGGGGAGGTTAAGTGTATTGAAGGTAAGGACTGGGAATAGACTCTGTGATGGCGAGAATCTCTCGCCATCACAGAGGTCATCCCTGAATGTGATTTTATCGTTAGGCAGCGGAGGTAAAGTCTTATCGATGTATATCTCTTGCTCTCGGCCTCTGTCTCGCTTTCCCTGTCTTTCTCTCTCTCTGTCTCTCGTTATCTCTGTCTCAAAACTCTTCATTCCCCTTCTCTCTTTCATCTAAGGTTGTCCCTTCGCTCAGCAATTTAAAGAGAGAGTTAGGGGGAGGGAGAGATTGGATGGGATGGGAAGAGATAGAGTTAAGGAGGGTGAGAAGGAGAGAAAGAAAGAAAGTGAGAGAGAGGGAGGGGTGTCATGGTGTGACCTACAGAGAGCTACTCTTGATTAAATAGCTTGACAATGCGCCAGATGCATGATGCTGTTGCCAGGGAGATCGGCCTGACCTTGGTTGTTGCTCTCACGGTCGTCATGGAGACCTGATATGATGTCCTTTCAAGTCGTTTTTATTTTGGGGCCTACAGCAAATTGATCTTTATTCAATACGCTATTGGGTGGAAACAGCTGGACTCCTTTTCCCATAATGCATTGCTTTCCTCCACACCTAGGCCTTACCGTTATCGATCAATCTTTCTGTCTGTCTGTCTGACTATGTAGCTCTCTCTCTCTCTCTCTCTCTCTCTCTCTCTCTCTCTCTCTCTCTCTCTCTCTCTCTCTCTCTCTCTCTCTCTGTATATAATATATATAGATATCATACATGCTCAAAATTATGATCTTAAATAGAGACATCACATATTAATACCACATAACATAATCGCTTTAGAGGATGCATTGTCAGAGACATACAGCCAGTCAAATGGAACACAAAATGTTGAAACTAAACTTGGTGAAAGTAAGGGGGAATTATGTATGCAGAAGATTGAACCTCAGCTTTTCGAAGACATGGAGAAAAGAAATACTCACAACCATATATTTAAAGATTTACTCGAATGAATATAAAGTTTGCATTAAAATCCAACAAAATGGTTTTGTGTGTGTGTGTGTGTGTGTGTGTGTGTGTGTGTGTGTGTGTGTGTGTGTGTGTGTGTGTGTGTGTGTGTGTGTGCGTGTGTGTGTGTGTGAACGGGGTCTATCTCGCAGATTGAGTCCCTGCTGTAATAACGTGCTCTGCGCTACAAATTGTTTTAAGGCAGTGCAAGAAAAAAGTACAAGACGGAATCAAATGAGTTTTGAGCCGTTCAAGTCTTAACGCCTTAAAACAGTGACGCGTGTCATCACCCAAAAACTACCCCGAACTCACTCTGAACAAGTGAAACTGTCGAACACATCGGCTGCTGCTGCTTCCCTCCAGTAATACTCTCTGACTCTGAGAGTATGCGCCGCTAAACGCCGACGATGTCACGGCTGGATCGCGGCGTGTGCATTCAGCCAAACTATTTTAAGGTCCGCCAGCAGAATGGCTTCGCTGTGACATTGACTTTGTGTCTTTTATTCCCTCTTTTCTGCGGCTAATCCGCCGCGAGACGCAGCCGTCGCCGCCCGCTCTCGTCTCCCGGCCAGGGCTGAACGCTGCGCGGGGGGATTAGCAGCTGAGATGCAGAGTGCAATACGCTCCCGGTATTAAAATACAACACACACCCTTAAACCCCAACCTGCGCATGGATTAACCCCCTCCCCCCCTTGGCACAACACCAGGCAACAACAACCATGCCTGAACTTGTGACGAAGGGGCCCCGCGTTTCACTTTGTATTACTTCCCTCTGTGCTATTGTTTGTGTGTACTCCCTGTAGATTACAGTCCTGCGTTTACAGCAAGAGGGGGGATAGCGAGGGAGGGATGAAGGGAGAGAGAGGAAGAGGACTAGAGAGGGTGAAGAATAGAAAGGGATAGAGAGGGAGATTGAGAGAGGCAGTGGGATAGAGAAAGAGAGCCTATGAACAAAAATATTTTGATGCAAATGCAACATGAATGCGAGGGCCAAGGCTCCTCAGTTAATAACGTGTCACATCCGTCAACTTTAACGTAATACAACAGATTACCGTAAGCGGCGTCTCTGCGCATGGCGTGTTTGTATCATATCTTGGCTTTAGCGCATCTCTCATTGTGCAAATATTTACAAAATATGAGTCACCTCATGACGACAGGAGCCAACGTTGCAGAGGAAAACCTCTTGTTCATCCTCCTTCACCTCCTCCTCGCTCCTCCACCCTCTTCTCGACCTCATCCTCTTCCTCTCTCCTTCAGCTCATCCTCTGTCCTCTTTCTCCTCTCTCCTTCCCCTCCTACTCTCTCTGCTATGTCCTCTCCCCTCTTTCTCCTCTCTCCTTCAACTCCTTCATCCTCCTCTCTCATTGACCTCCTGATCTCTCCTCTATCTCCTTCGCTCTCCTTCATCTTCCTCCTCTCTCCTTGACCTCCTGCTCACTCCTCTATCCTTCATTCTCTTCTTCCATCTCCTTCGGCCCTTTCTTTTCCCCTCCATCTCCTCTTACGCCATTCCTCCTCCCCCTCCTCCTCCTCATGTGTCTCCTCCCCATCCATCTCTCCACCTCCTCCTCCACCGTGTCCTCATCCTCCTTATCCCCCTCCTCCTCTCTGTCTCCATCTCTTTGTCCCTCTAAACGTCCATGTCCTCCTCCGACTCTATTTCTGTAACGGAGTGGGCATTTACTATTAACCGTAATGTAAACAGCATTTTTTTATTCTGATAAAACATGTGTTTTATAAGAGTGACCTGGTCAAGAAAGCTGAAAAAAAAAAATTGCGCGTATGGGAGTGTATTATTGTGTTTATGGAAGCATGTATTTTTGCTTGTGTATACGGAAGTGTGTACATCAGTTTGCACATCGGAGTGTGCATCAAAGAGTATATCGGATTATGTATCAGAGTGTGTGTTTGTGTGTGTGTGTATATGTGTTTCGTATGTGTATGTGTGTGTGCGTGTGTGTGTTTGAGTGTGTGCATATCAGTGTATGTGTGTGTGTATTTGTGTGTGTTTGTGTGTGTGAATCCGAGGGTATATGTGTGTGTGTGTGTGTGTGCGTGTGTTCGTTTGTTTGTGTGTACATGCGTGTATGTGGGTGTGTGCTCGGGGTATTGATTGTGGCCAGGCTACTCCCTGTGCGTGGATGAATAATCAAAGCCTGCGACCAGCAGCCCTTCCTAATCAATATGTGTTTGGACAGCAGGCCTCGCTGCACCACATCATAATAAATGGAAAGTCTCAACACAAACATCTGCCCTCAGCGGAGCTGACGGAGGCCAGCCGGACACGGCCGCAACAATAGGAGTCATTGATCAGGGCAGGGCACACGGGAGGGGAGGGACCCCTGCCGGGCCAATTAATAGAGAGGTGGATCCTACTTATTGGATTGTTATGGTGAAGGCCGGGGCTGAGAACCCTTTCAGATATGCCGCACAACGCTTTGATAGCTCTTCTCAATTGATTTATTTGAAAACCTATGTTTGACGGCAATATTGAAGAGGCATTGGAGAATGGGTGAAGGAAAAAGAGAAGGAATGACCTAGCATAGGCCCGGAATCAAACCTGCGGTGGGCATTGGGGACATGGTTAAGCATTAGTGGGTCGAGCCACCGAGCAGCCATACTTTTCAACATTTCGTGAACGGGTTTGAGGGTGGGTTGATGCTCCCACAATGTTCTCCTGGTCGGGTTTGAAGTGTTTTTAAAATGACGCATCAATGGGTGTCAAGCTGTCGCTGCACGCACACTCGTAGTGTCCTCTCTCTAGCACCGGGCCTGGACCCAACACGTTCGCAGAGGCCAGGGTTTTGTCCTGTGTTCCCCCCCTGTCCTGGGTTGATGGGTCTTGTCCAGGCTGCTGGCGAAAGGCCAGTGACAGCATTACCGTGCATTGCATCAGTCCCTGCTCCTTCCTGCCAGGAGGAAAAACGAATTACACGACACAAACCACTCTTCTGACTGTTATCAATGCCACCAGATATATATATATATATGAATATATATATATATACTGTTTTGCCATTTCTAGAATTGGCTTAACCCTATACTATTCATCCATTAAACCCTTTGATTCTTTATGTACATTTTCACTTACATTTACACAAAGACTCATTCCTTACATATTTGTACTTTGGGAAATAAATTATTGATACTTTAAAATGTATGTGTTATCCTTGTCACACGGAAGGTAACATTCAGTCAGAATAATAATATTATGGATTTGATGTTTTACCTAGGACACTTTAAGAGATGTTTAATCTCTGATGATTGATGATGATTATTATTTTCAACTAACCAATAGTAGTTGCCATGCATTTTAAAATGTCAATTCCACTTTTCATCACTGTATAACAGTAAAAGCAATTGAATAATTGATTTGCATGCATAGTATGCTACACTTTCCATTGAACAATTACCCCTGTTACCCCTGATGGGCTGTATGTGTGAACAACATATCCTGACATTTGTACCCTGAAAATCTCGTGAATAATACTACCCCTGAGGTATTATTTTCTCCGTAGACAATGTGAAAAAGGAAGTCGGTATTTCTGTGGCCGTGTTGATGACGCATGTTATTGAGTGACCCCCAAATGATAATCAGCCTGTTGCCTTTTGTTCGCTGAATGGTTAAAAAATATTTTACTGTTTTCACTGATATTAAGAGTCATTTGTGTTGAACGCTAAAAGATAGGTCTTATCAGAACCCTAAAAGTACATACAATAAATTAAAATAAATGAGATCACAGCTGCATGTGTATAGAAAATGTTTTTGTTATTATTATTTTTGACAACAGTCAGCTGAATATTATAGAGTCCCGTCCTTCCACTCCCTTCCACGAAGAAAGGCATCTCGAACGACTGCGTTCGCGATGCCTTTCTTCTTCGTCGTTTCATCTATTTGTCTCTAACTCATGCTCCAATCTTTCATCGATCGATGCTTCGGATTTTGTGGATGCAGCGGAATATTTGATGCATCATTTTAGCAAAATTTAAGAAGATCGCGATGAGTTCTGCCCGTTCTGTCTCCATTTTGTGTATGGTCAAATCAAAACAAACTAAAGTGACAGCGGCAACACCTATCCCGTGTCTTGCGAACTTAGACCCTACGTCATATCCCGCCCCTTGCAAGCCCACCCCCCTAAACCCCCCGTTGATTCTACTGATGTCTAAACAACAGCGATGTCCGCAAATAAAGCATTAAGTGTGAATAAACCCTCAGGGTAGAATCTCCTGATATACAAATGCGGCAAAACAAATTGAAAACGGTAGAAAATTTAAAAAAGTAGTAAATGATTATGCTTGATTCATAACTTAAGGAGGAAATTATTATGCTTGCTTCATTACGTAATAAGTGAACCAAAATGTTATACGTTGTAACATAGGCAAAATTCTATTATATTTTGCGCTCAGAAATTTGTTACATTATCGACATGGGGTTTCCAAATTATTACTGTGGGTTTAATTACAGCTAGAGGTTGAGCTTGTTGAGCTCTTGTCATTGCTAAAAGGAGAACGAGTTTAAACGGAAATACCTCTTCAAAAGAGTTTTCCTCGGAATCAGAGATTTTATTTGGTTCCAACCACTTTCTCTATAATTTCTCCCTTGGGTGCACACGTAATGTGGGCACCCAGAGCGGGAGACCTATGCAGTGCTGTTGGTTTTTTATTGGGATCGATCTTCCTACAAATTGATTTGAGGGATAAAACATATAATGGGTTACAGTAACTAAAGGTCACCAATCGTATCTGTATTCATAGTTTAGTTCCTTGTTATAGTAGCAATGACCTATAATTCTTACATAATAAAATAGCAACTATTGCCATGGAAATAACATTTTTTTATTATACCAAATTTCTTTTTTTCTCTGATGCTTATCAATGTTCATTATTATTATCATTTCATATATTGAAGTCATTGTATTCTCATAAAAAGTTACCCAAAAAGGCCAGCCAACATGAGGGAAAGGGAGTGAGAAGGAGATGGACTAGTAAGAGGAGGACGAGAATAAAGAGAGGGAGATGGATGAGGAGAAGGCGGAGTTGGAGGAGGCGGAGAATGAGAGAGAGATGAGAGAGGAGGAATGAGAGAGGGCGAGAGATAGAGAGAGGAGAAATGAGAGAGAGGGAGAGATGGACGGAAGAGAAATGAGAGAGAGAGAGAGAGATGGAGAAAGGAAGAGTAGAAAGGAGATAAAAGAGTGGGTTATCCACAGCTCAGTGTTGGTGAAGGAGAGATTGGATTGTGGGCTCTTTTGACAGCTTTAACCCAGCTGGTGTTTAATCCCAAGAGCCGGAGCCTCCCGACCACACCAACACTCATCCCCTTTCAACCTCCGACACAAACACACAACTCCTCTTAACACCCCTCGCTATTGTGTTGCGTTGGAGTCTTGGATTCCTTGATGCAGCACTTGGACTGTTTTCTCCTGATGTGTCTGGCCCCACCTGCTGCATTTAGACAAGAAGTATTACCCAGTAGGCCTATTATTATTAGTGGAGCTCAACTCTTTCCTTTTAATTTGGTCTCAAAGTGTCAAATGTATAGAAATACAGGATAGGGAGGGTTCGGACACCCTTTTTATCTGACAAGGATCAGACGCCAGTAACTGCTACAGTGATTTGTTCTGTACTCTGCACATAACAGTGTGCGAAACCACAGGGTCACCAAGTCCTTATTCAACCCGTGGAGCACATCATGCAACAGTAACAGTCAGTCTAGTTTTGAATGTGTTAATAATATCCTCCTTTTCTAGAACCGTATGTAGATCAATCTCTTCTAGACACATCTGAAGCCCCTCCTCTTCTCGAAACATATAAAGCACCTCCTCTTCTAGACTAATCTGAAGGCCCTCCTCTTCTAGAAACATATGAAGCCCCTCCTCTTCTCGACTCATCTGAAGCCCCTCCTCTTCTAGACGGACTGAAGCCCTTCATCTCTAGAAACATCTGAAGCCCCTCCTCTTTTAGAATAATAAGACCACCTTTTCAGGAACACTACATGAGCTGGCCTCTGTACATTCTCTGATTTGCGATTCTCTAGCACCAGTCAAAATACCTTTCTCAAACTTTTCATAGTCAAGCTTTACCCTCAGGCCAATGGAGACCTACATGGATAATCATGAATATACAGAATATCCATTTTACATACATAAACATATGTGTTTATATATTTATATATACATATATACAAACATTATAGTGTGTTGGTCAGTATTTGTCTCAAACAAACATGAAACGCAGGTTTTAAAAGTCAATAATATAAAATGTTTCAGTGTGAGTGCCACTCGAGGAGCCACTGTTCCACGATAATGGCCACAACCACTGGTTTCAGATACACTTAGACATTTTACTGGTCTGTACCATTTTTTTCAGAAAGCACTTTGAGATGTTAAATCTACTGTAAATGTGTGCACTACAACTAAGGCATACAAATACATTAATGAATTACTACTAAACCGTGTTTCTATGAATTACATTAAATGTCCGTCCCATTGTTTCTCTGTTCTCTGATCAGTTGGTTTTTTAAGGGCCCTGGTATAATAGAGGCCCTTTAAACTATATGTTGAGCAGTACTATAACCTTTGAGTTGTATCTTGTGGCAGGTACAATTTTGATTGTATACCTTCATTGTTATCAGCCTCACTTGGAAGTCTCTGTGGATAAAAGCATCTGCGAAATGACTATATGTAAATGTAATGTATTATTGTCCAAACCAGTTGGGCTCTTTCTGGCAGTTATTCTAAAACCGCCTGGCTAGCTCCAGTTTGGCGACAGGAAGCGTTTCCCTCCGTGTCGCTGTAATGTGCTTCTTCTGGAAGGCTATCTCAAGTGCAGAATGTTATTTGTTCGCCCATTAGCGTAGCGCACCATAGCCGCTTTGTGTCAGGTTGGTTGCACACTAACGTTCCAGATAATAGATCAGCAGGGAGGTAGCCAGTGAGCCCAGGTATTCAGAGCTCTTCTGGGACGCTCTTCTCATCCACGTTGAACGGGCCTCTAGGAAAAAGCTTGGTTCCTCTTCCTATCATAGCACCATTAGTCAGTTTATAACCTTCTACGTCACTACGGACACACCGAAGGGCAGGAGTAAAGTGGATCAATATAACAGTAACAAAAATAAAACACCAGAGCGTTTAATACTTTTTTTCACACTGCGCTAAAACTTTTGAACTGCCGTGGACTCTGTCCAATAAGATAATAAGTGTTTGTAACGCCGCAAGGCTCGGCGCTGCTCCAGGGATTCAAGAGGAAATTCTGATATTTTTCTTCTGTGGTGCTTTAATAGGTCTCCCGGGTCCCGGGTTATGGATTCAAAATAAAGACAAAAGTAAAAAAATATGTAATTTGTGTGATATGAAGAAATGGTAATTGTCATTCCGCACTCAAACACATTGCCATTTCCTGTATTTGTATGTCTGCGATTGTAAGTGAATATTATTTATGTTTATGATTATTGTTTATTTATGTTTGAATTTGAGCCACATGGAAGATGATTACCTATCCCACTGATTCCGTGCATGTATGCATCCATATAAACCACTACGCCCGAGGTCTGGCAGGCAGTGTGTTAAAACACAATCCCACTACAGCAGCACAATACATCGTCAAACCTCTATTCATCAAGGACTGCAGTGCTCTTTTTCTTCCAAATACCTTCGAAAGTTTCAAGAGATTTATGAAGCAGGATGAGAGCTTGTTGAATGGTTTAAGCATTATAAGGTGTTTAGGAAAGAATGGGATAGCACAATGAAGTGCACCTTGGCTTTTACGAAGGTTTTTAGCTTTTTTTGGCTTGATTGCTTCGTACAAAAAATGACTGTCAACTTGACTTTAAGCAGTGCCAAATAAGAAATCATGTTCTCTCTTTCGCATTATGTTTGTTTGGCTCTCTGAGTATACTGTCGTATCCATATGTTAATTATCCTATCAGCAGTGAAGAGCACAAGGACATCTGATGCTGCCTTCTGAAATATCGGTCATATACTGCAGGAAGATTGCATCTCGGTTTT
>NC_044061.1:14283878-14301378 GCF_902167405.1 Gadus morhua
GAATATTTGTGGCTTCCGAGAGAGACGAGAGAGGCCGGAGGATGGAGGAGACGGGGAGATGTTCATCTCCAGATGTGGAGGGGGATTCTCCAGGCTCTGGGCTCTTTGCTCTTCATAATTCATGGTGGGATATATGTTTCATTAACATCTGCTACCTGGAGCGCAAGCATCTCCCTGTTCCCCTGCAGGCATCTATACTCAAACACGTGCCTTCCCACAGTGCTCAGGCCTACAAGATAAGGATCTGTCTCTCTCTAAGACCGGTAGTGGGAGAGGAGAGGGAAACACTGTCTTCTTGAGAGGAGAGGAAGTGCGAGCAGAGAGAGAGGATGAGGGAGGAGGTGTAGGAGAGAGGCAAAGAGAGGAGGTGGAGGAGAGAAGAAGGAGAGAGGAGGAGATGAGAGATTGGAGAGAGAAGGAAGAAGGGGAGAGAGGTAGAGATAGATGGAGGGAAGAGGAGAATAATAATATCTTCTCTCTCGGAGGGGAGGACACCAAACGTTCCAGAGCAAGATAACCTCCCTTTCTCTAACTCCTTGGAATATCTTCTATCAGTATGACTGGGGTTACTTGAGCTTAGTTATTTGGAATTCGTTCAACTATTACTTCATAATGTTTTACATGGATAGAGAAAAGCATATGTCATACCATAACATTAGTTAATGCAGTAATAAGCATCATTATAATACAGCATTACTATCGGGTGAGGTTTTTGGGTTGGTTTCGGTATTATAGTTCAGTTCTTTTTAGTTGAAGTGACTCAGCTAAGGGTTAGGGTTAGTTGGACCTTAAATAATGTACAAATGAATACCTAAGACACCATTTCCTTTGTTAACATGAATGTCATAAGTGACCTGTTAATTACATTTTTTTAAATTTAAATGTACCACTGAATTATCTGAAATGTATTAAGGGTTAATTACTGTACCTTCATTGTTTAGTTTAATCAGGGTTTTTATAGTTGTTGGTGAATTGGTCACATAAAACAAGAAAAACAATCACAGGTAGAATAAGGATGAGAAGGATTATACAAAGAGGGTAGAAACATTGGTAATATTCCAAATAGAAACAAGAATAACACTGTGTGAATTCTACGTGTAGTCTATTATAGGTTGAGGATTAAGTGGCCTCGTCTCCGTCATTCTCTCTCTGTTGTCTCTCACTCTCTCTCCTTCCTTCTCTATCTGTCTATCATCCTCTGCTTCTCCAAGCTGGATCCAAATCGTTGGAGGGCTGGGAGAGTGGGGATGCAGAAACCCTACAGAGACTTCTTATTTCCCATCACGGCCCAGAAACACCAAACACTCATTATCATTTCCAACAGCCCGACGAGCCACTCCAGAAAAACACCAAATTATGATTATGAGAAAAGCTTTAAAAAAAAAATACAGACTCCAAAATAAACAACTTCAATCCATACATATGCATGGTTTGTTGACTGCATAATGTGCGCTCGACAAAATAAAACAACAGCTCTTGATTATCAAGGGAAGGAACAACTAAAATCCACTAAGTTTGCAAGTTTTGGAGAAGAACCCAAAAGTTGAAGTTGTTTGCCAAAATCGGTATTATGAACATTGAACCGTCTTCCTCGAACACTTCAAATAGGTCATCCTCTTCATAGGAGGATCTAATAGCAAACAAACACAGTGGTTGTTTATCTAACGTCATTGAGGGTGCCTTACTACAACAAAGGCCATGGAAACAATGAGCTCTATTAACCCACATTCCACGACCGGTCTTCTCCTCTACCCCTCTCCCTCCCCTTCTTTCTCCCTCTCTTCTTCCCCTTCTCCTCCCTCTTTCCTCCCTCATTAACGAAAATACATTACAACACCGAACTCCAGAATTCTTCCCCTCCAACCCCTTTTAATTCCATCTCCCCCTTTCTGATGAATGAGAAGGCATTGCAGAGGGGGACGGGAAAGGGGGGGTCTGAAAACCTTGGTCGAATGGAAGTACTCTGGGTTGCCACGACTACAAAGTGACAGGCAGGAGAGAAAGAGAGCGATGCGTCATTTGTTACACAGCAGAGGGTAATGTTAGACATGAAGGGTGGAGGGACAACCTTGCTCTCGCCTCTCTCTCTCTCTCTCTTACCCACTCTCTCTCTCTCTTTCTTACTCCCTGTCTTCCTCTCTCTCGCTTTCTTGTGTGCGTGAAGGATATAGGAGTAGCGAAACATGTATAATTAAGATATATTAAAATATTTAATGCTAATAATAGTAAAACAATAAACAATATGAAGGCCCATGCATGTGTTGTTATTATTTGTAGTTGTTGTGTAGTTGTTAAGTAGAGTGTTCATATTTGTATTATAATCAAACTAGATACAGTACCAAAGGCTTGTATTTTTTTTATTGTATTCATATTATATATGTACATATGTAGTACTTGTATAAGTTAAAGTATTAGTATTAATATCCACCACACCAGCAACTAGATGCTACAGTACCAGAGGTTTGTAGATTGTTTTACATAATAATTAGTGTTATTTATCTAGTAGAACTAAGTATAAGCATTATTATTAAAAGCAATGCAGTGTCTGGTCAAGCTTTCAACTCATCAGAATCACAATGCCACCAAGCATTGTACACGATACACCTAGCATGCCTGCAGTGATGTGTGGCCCCACACAACAGTGTGCAGGAAATGTGTATGTGTTGCTTGGCAACACTCTAGTCCCAGGCCAGTGGAAGAACTATTTGTGTTTGTGGAGCCCGATAAATGGTTAAACAAACAAACAAATCATAATCTGTTGCCGCTTATTACTGTTAACTAATAAATGGCGCTTGCAGAACGGGCAGTTTTATCTTGGTACTCGGCCTCGAGCTCGTACCCACGACTGAATCACAGCCATGATGATACTCAGTATAACCACACTCCCTCTCGTGATATTGCTTGAATATACGCAGTACTAGGTAATAAGTATTCATATTATTATTAGATAATTCTGCACATAGATGCTGGATGCTAACGCATCAGAGGCCCAATGGCAGTTGTCGCTCCACCATCTGTTCAGCTGTTCTCTCCTGTCTATAATGTGTGTTAATGAGATCACTCATTGTTTTGCCCGCGTTGTAATCAGTGTGTTCCAGTATTTTCAAAATGTAAAATCCCAGAGACAACCAGTGAGAGTTAACAGGGTCCCTTAACAAGGCATTTACATTCAGATATTCTGATATATATTTTAATTGTCTTCTTTATAACACAACATGAACACATATTAGTCACAAAGAGCCGGGAACATCCCAGTTATGTACGAGCCACACACAAAAACACACACACATACAAAAACACACACACCAACACACACAGACACACAGACATGCACACAGACACACACACACACACACACACATACACACACACACACACACACACACACACACACACACACACACACACACACACACACACACACACACACACACACACACACACAAACACACACACACAACCACTGGCAGAGAAACACACACACACACACACACACACACACACACACACACACACACACACACACACACAGTCAAAAAAATACACAAACACATACACACAGACACACAACTGTACCAATACACTCACACACGAGCAGGCTTCTGTGGAAATCAAACCCCTAACCCGTGCGGTGTAAATGCCTTACTCCAATATTCCAGCACTTCATTCTCCCTCATACTCCCCTTTGTTGCGACACTTCTGCAGCTTTATACTTTTTCAGAGGGAAAAAGAACAAAGGTGTAATAGATCTGGAAACCCTAAAATGACGAAAGGCATTGTGTTGGTCCACCCAGGCTTCCTAAGTCAATGAAGGGACTTGTTTCAGCTCCATAGTAATCCGGACTTCAGGATGTAAACCAGAGGCAGGCGTTCAGCGTAAGATGGATGGCGGTATAGCTGGTGGTGGGAGCTCTAGTCACAGTATGTTTTAGGTCTCGGTGAAATATGAGCACTTTTCTGAGAGAAATAGTGCACTGTACATGTAGGTTCGTAAACTGTGGGTCGGGACCCAAAATGAGTCCCAAACTGGTTAGTGGACTGTCGGGGCCTGAAAATGATCAGAAAACTGAGTGTGGTTGGTCAGGTCCCACATACACACTTGGATTGTCTTTTGTGTCCTGAGGTGAAAACATTTAAGAACTGCTAGTGTACATTAATCGGAATGGGCTTGAGAAATTATTTAACATAGTCAGCCTTCTGCTGTGCAAAAGCTCTCTGAAGTGCATGGTTTCCAGCCAAACTGATGGGGAACCTTGTTTTTACATAATTTAGCTTTACTTTAGTAATTGTGCTGACATTTTCTTCAAGGTAGAGTGGCTTATATTGAATGGATTCAAACATCGGTAATTAAAGAGAAGGTATTGGTTAGGGGGTGTCTTGCTCAAGGACGACTGTAGACATTTGGGATTGAACCCATCCCTTTTGGCTTGGATTCAAATACTTAATCTCTTTTATTAATAAAGTATATCTTATCTTATCCTACCCTCATGAGCATGTTTTTCTTCTTGTGGAAAGGATTGTACCAGGGAAGCCTGTCCTTATTTGAAATTAACTTTGGGAAAATGTCCTCGTTCTTCTATAATCTGTGATGATGTCGCCACCTCATTAGGAGCCAGCACCCATTTTCACTTTCACTTTGTTAGCAAAACAGACGACGCTCAAGGACCCGAAACTTTACGACGTCTCTGATTCCGCCTCTGCGTTGAACTCTGCCGCGGAGTAAATAGTTTAAAACCACAACAACAGATGCTGGTACGTATTCGGCTAATTTTACACACCATTTGTTTTGATCTTCTGGCTCTAATTGAAACTTGTCTCTCCACCTCACACACACTGAATATTCCCTGATCAAACGTGCACACACGCATTCACGCCACTGCTCAGCTAGCGTCTGTAATAGTGCACGCCCATACGTGCACAGAGGCGATACTGCAGCTGAGTGGTGAAATCTCTTAATCCTTTTAACTAATCAGATGATTTCTGAATAGCGTAATCACTGACTTATTTATTCCTGCAGTCATAACAGTGAGGAGTTATAATGAAGCTCCGTCTATACAGCACCCCAGGGTGCACAGATGTTTCATACAGCAATATGGTCCCCTCTCTCTCTTTCCCTCTTCATCTCCCTTTCTCTCCCCATCTCTCCATCCCTTTGTCACTTTCTCTATCTCTAGTTTCCTGTCCCTCCTTGTCCCTCTCCCTACTCTTTTGT
The DNA here is from genome assembly GCF_902167405.1 of Gadus morhua. NCBI lineage: Eukaryota > Metazoa > Chordata > Actinopteri > Gadiformes > Gadidae > Gadus > Gadus morhua. The sequence continues at coordinate 14,289,091 of NC_044061.1, forward strand.
CCCTTTTAATATGTCTCTATCTTTCCATCTCGCTCCCTGTCTCACTCTCTCTCTCACTTTCTCACCCCATTTATCTTTATCTCTCTCTCTCTCTCTCTCTCGCCTTTTGTCACTTTCTTTCCCTCTAACTCTGTCTCATCCTCTTCATCTCTCTCTCTCATTCTGGCTGACTCTCTCACTCACTTTCTTACCCCATTTCTCTTTATCTCTCATCCTCTATCCCTTTGACACTTTCTATCCATTTATGTATTTCTGTCTCTCTCTTACCCTTTCTTTCTCTCCCTTTGTCACTTTCTATTTATTTATTTCCTTTATATTCCCTCCATGCTAAGAACCTATGCACTCCAAGAGTATGCCACTTTTGATAAAAGCGTCCACCTAATAGTCTTCTCTTTGAGTTCCTCCGCATGGCTCTGCTTCTCTCCCTGTCTCTGTCCCCTCCTCTCTCTTCCTATCCGTCTCTCTGTATCTCCCCCTCCTTTTTTCTCCTCTCTGCACGTCTTCATCTTAATCTCATTGCATCTTCTCTCCTAAAGCCTGTGTACGCTCTCGTCCAGAGCAGATGGTGGAGGAGACGTCGTGTTTGAGGTGTGTACTAGGGGTCTGAAGGGGCTGTGATGCCCGTGAACACGGAGCACAGGGTAACGCCGGGGTCAAAGTTCAGGCCATCCTAGCTGTCACTGAGGCACCTGCCGTTGCTAACACCTCCTCTCTGACCTGGGCCTACACCCTGGGTGGCCGCAACCCCCTCCACCCTCCAGATGGCTTTGCCAGCTGGAGCTCAGTGGGGCCTTAGAGCATCAAACCCCACCGCTACACCAGGTCTACGTTCCAAAACTTGATCCTAATGCTCGAGCTGAGGCTTGATCCCATGGGCATCGAGCACCAGCGGTTGCATGATAAATGGGCAGGTTGTTTCACATTTATCTAATTCATAGTGGACTGTCGATGTTCTGACCAATCAAAAGGTTCAGAGTTGGTAACCAATCACGTTTTAAATCAAAAAATCGCTAAAAACCCTTCTTATTCCCTGATTTATCCTTGGTTAGTCGGCCCCCGACAGATTGAGCTTCTTGTCAAGCAGCTTCAGAAAGTCCAGAATTAGAACAGGGGGTACAATTGCGTACGACATCTGGAGATTAAACAGGAAGCCTGAAGTCAATCGTGGTGATGGATAACCGAATTGCTTTTAATTGTATTAGCGCTATGCTGGCAGTGTACCTCTGTGTAACTGTGTGTGTACTCTGGGAACTTGATTGTACTGTGTTTACCTGTCTAAACTGTGTGTGTACCTACAGTATGGGCATGGATGTAGTGGGAAATAAATTCATTCCTGGACTGAGCCCTGGGGGGGTTGAGGGGCATCTCACTGCTGTGCGCTACTTTTGCATTAATGTTTGTTTGCTTTCAATAACTGAGTTGTGATTGGCCAGAGAGCCAAGTCCCGGAAAACGGGTGCAGTACAATATCATGTGCTCCCCAAATGATGGCACACAGAGGGGGGCAGTAAATGGCAAAAACGTTGACGTTGAAGATATTTTGACAGCCGGCCCTCCGATGCAGCTGCATCGTTGGATTTGTCCCGTTACGCCCGATGGCCAGTACACCGGAGCCTACATGTATAAGTCATTGAGTTAAAACAAGAACGTGCTCAGTTATTTTGATTAAGTGTCTGTTGCTTAGATATAAGAGCTATTATTTGAGAGTAACTGAGTGCAATTCTGTATGAGAATATCTGTTCTGGTTGATAATGCTGCCTCTGTATGAGGCTAGGTATGATTTAATACCCTGCTCATTTTTGAACTATCAGGGTAACTCTTCCCTGAATGGTTCAGGGAATCCATCTTAACTGTCAATCACAGGTGTGTGATTGTAGCACTTCTCAATGGTGAGAAAATATAGGGTGGAGGGAGCAGGGTTATTTTTGGGTTGCTAGCTTCTGCTCTTTTATGCTCTCTCTCTCTTTACATATTTCCAATCTTACCTAAAGGACCTCTAAATGCACTCATTTATATAGTTTTGCCCAAAGAATGTGCATTTTATTTATCATTGTGAGATTCCCAAAGATGTCTTTAATCATTTTCAACTTTCCCCTCGGAGAGGTGACGTGTAGATATTAATTATTGGTTGAAAGATCAAAAAACTCATCAGCTAAAACCAACTAAATAGCTGATATGTAAATAAATGTGCCTGTGAAACAGTTGTATAGTATTCTTTCGGGAATATCTTATTGTGGGTAGATATTTTCATTCAATGCAGCACAGAATATTATTTTGTGTCAGGATCAACCCGGGGGTCACTAAATGCATGTTGCCTACACATCATTAGCGCTCATTTAGAAAGCTAGACAGTTGGTTTTGTACGTGCGGTGACACTGTTTGTCCTGAAATAAATAACCAGTTGTTCTCCAGATGGACAGAACTAATTTCTACTGGACACATAATTATCTCTCTGCACCAAACCTCTGTTCTCAAGTCACCTGTGGTATTCTGGGAACAAACAAAAAACTGCCTCCCACTACCTGTACTTTTGTCTCTAAATTCTCAGCTTTTGTTCAAGTTTAGACTCTGGTTCCATTAAGTCCCTTCTGCAAGGGGCTTCAACCTCTTCCCTGTGCCCTCGGGCAACGCAAGGAAGGAAGGAAGAAGGCGGGATTGGGGGGGTTGTTTTAATCCAAAGCCCACCGCTGCAGAAGGCTTTCAACGCCACCAATTTAACCCGCTGGCGTCAGAGCGACCAGCGATGGGGAAAGAAAATAATCATTACTACCTGTTTACGCCTTTGGAAGAAAGAGGGACGGAGGAATGGGGTTGCGGGGCGGAACGGGAGAGAGGGGAACAATGTGCGCTGATCCAAAGACAACCGCGACACGAGAGACTTATTATCTCAAACTTCCAATGGAGTTCAGAAACTCACATGAGCCCTGGGATCAGCCGCTGTGATATATTAGCTGCTGTGTGTCAAAGATTTACAAACACGGACAGCGTATCCTTAAGGTGAAGGCCCTGACGGAGCCCACGTTAATAAGCTCCCAGATCAAGGCAATTAGTCCACAATGGTGTGGTTGTTTGGCCTCAAATAAATAGATTGTGGATAAATAATGGCCAGATCATGTGATTGGGTGTTATTGCATTAATTGGCCGATACCCTCCATTTCCCTCATTGTGTTCCTAGTGTTTACAACATCACGCAGGAGAAAGCTCATTGCTGTGACGATCAGTTAGCATAACTGAGATGACAGTGCTGCGCCTTGTTGTTTGTTGTCGTCTTTTGTAGTGGCTTGTTGAGACGATCCTCTATCCCACTCTCTCCACTTCCACATAATGAGCTGAAAGAAATAGATGGAATAGCTCTGTCTTAATGAGGTGTCTATCAAGCCATTAGCAGAAATACACAGTGACACTTGGTTACAATGGCAACAAAGGCCATTGTATGCATTATATTTTGTATGTATTTGCATATTGTATTTATTATTTATTTTCAGGAGTGAAACTGGAAACCCGAACACCAGGGTGGTGCAAACTGGCCCTAGGGGAAAAATGATATAATATGATAAAATAAACTAAAAAGTATGTTTGCAGAAAACCAAAAACAGTTCAGTACATATCACTGGATAAAGCAAAAAACAGTAGGCTTAGAGAAGGCTTTCAAAAAACTGAAAAGAAAAGGTATATTGAATTGATCAAATCATAATTGTTGTAATTCCCAGAAGAAAGAAACTATAGAAATGAATCAGAAGGTTATCCGCTATCTTCAACTTGTGCAATGTCCTTGTCAAAGGATAAAAAAGCGGAGGGAATGAAATATTATAAGTATATAAGTAACAGTCTACACACAGCATGTGGTGGTTGAAAAATAATATACATTTCTCTACCATTACTGTAGCCACAAGGAACATTTTGACCAGAACCCCAGTCCACTTTTATATTTTCAAGCATATCAAGTGTTTTTTTTGCCAGGCCTCAATGAAGACGGCCTCAATGAAGATCTGTCTATTATGGCCCAACAGCTCAAAGGATTTTGACACCCCTGATTAACATCCATACATTTTTCTTACGCATGTTTCTATCTGCATTGTCTTATCACATTGTAACCCTGACCCTAACCCTAACCCTCTTGAGCAAAGTAGGGTAACGGAAACAATTTCCCAATAGAATAACCTAAATGTGAAACAATGTTATGGTACTTCTATGTTGTATCCATTGTTAGACTGGGTGAGTGACAAATATCCTAATATCCTAGAGTCCTTCTGGGTTTCTTTCTCTTTATTTAATTACATTTCTTACACTTTTATAATAGAATTAGATTTTCAGAAAATGGCTAAGTAAATCTAATCCATGTATATTTGAAAAATATATATATATAATTGCTGAAAAATAATTATTTGAGCAAAAGAAAAATAAAGAAAATCTTTTTCTTTTACTGGGAACTGGGCCACAAATTGATGCGTCCACCAACGATTGAGCTAAATTACGAAAAACTATAGTTCAAAACAACATGTTGACCCGTACTCAAAAGTGCAATGCTACATTGGCCTTTGGATTTGCGAGAGCTTTATTGACTACAAAAAAACACTGCTGCAATTAATTCACTTGAAAGTCACTGCCGTTATTTAAAACCTATTCCATATTTTCCGGCTGGGGTCATGGGTGTTCTATAAGGCAATAAAAGACAGCAGAACCTGGTTATTCTATTTAACGGCCAGCAACATTCGTTCAGTTTCTCTGTTCATTCAACGCTGTATTCCAACTTCTCCAACCTCTTTGTCCATGGCCAGCTTTGTTGTGCGAAGAAGAGTTCAACCCAACTCATCAATGCCGTTGTGGAGGATTTATTCAGGCCAAGCGCTTATTTCACACAGCTAAAGAAATTGTCCTTCTAGTGGATGCTGCTGTTGTCATTCTTATTGTTGTTGCTGTTAATTACAAGTTATTATATATTGTGATAAAATATAGATACCTTAGAGATACTGAAGATACTGAGATGCTGTTGGCACATGTTAGAGATAATGTAGATACTGAGGTAATCTAAAGATTCTGTAGATAGAAATACTGTAGATACTATATAGATACTTTAAATATACTGTAGAGATACTGTAGATAATATAAAGATATTGTAGAGATACCGTAAAGATACTGTAGATACTATAAAGATACTGTTGTGATACTTTAAATATACTGTAGATACTATAAAGATACTGTAGATGCTAAATTGATACTGTCGAGATACAATGGGTATCTTTTCCCTGGGCCACTGAGGGCTGGGGATGCCCATCCCTGATCGCCATGCCCAAATAAACACTAGCGAACACCACTACTAACACACACTCACTGTAGCGTTACCCGGTGGGGGAGAAATGGTGGGATCGTGTGGCCAGATAAGTGGTGGTGGTGATGGTCAAATGACTAGAAGTCATAAAAGGGTTGGATAATAACCAAACAAATGTATTTACAGAATACAAAGTCATTCTTACCCTTTAAGTTTGTCCTGCAACCATAATGAAAATTGAAGCAAACAGCTTCGCCGCAAACTGTACACACAACCGATCTATCAGCAGAATGTGCCTCTTAAATACACTGGAGAAATCCATTCTTAAATTAACTTTACTAGCAAATACATGACTATTAAATTGAGGGCCGAATGCCAGGAATTCTCCATTTGCACCATTAACCAGGAGCAGGTGATACGTGATTATTGTATGGTTTAGTTAGATTATGGTCCTGTTTATGAAAAGTTTGAACAATGTATGTTCCAAGTATTTCATAAAGTAACTAAAAATATCATTGTGCTCATGTTGTTATTCAGGAATGGGTGAAGTGCAACGGTATGGCAAACCTTCGCACGCATATGCACAGGCACACACACACATGCACAAACACGCATACGCATAAATACACACACACATACACACAAACACACACACACACACACACACACACACACACACACACACACACACACACACACACACACACACACACACACACAAATTAACATATAAACATGTCCTGACATAGATTTGCACAGAAGCACTAACCTTTATTAGCATTCCCACCTGGCATTAGCACCCCTCCATAGCTTAGGGAGTTTAGCAGGGAACAGATCACATGACCTCATCCTAGGCTTGATTTCACAGCCCCATGTCAATGTTTACCAAGCATGATTCAAGAGCATTTCTTTTTGGCCACGGATGGTTGATCAAAGGTAAATCTGAACACATGCTTGCGCTTTGAAAGAGACCGCCATTGGGAAAACTCTTTGAGAACAAAGTTATCGTAGGAAACATGAGGTTTAATGCAGTAGAGGAATGAATAAAAAGGGTTTAGAGTGTCTTCAGTTGCTCAATGTTGGTTGAGTAAATTCAATTAATATTATTAACAGGTGTGGAAAAAAATCTGTCCTTGGACCACGAGTGTAATACGTTGCAGAAACATTTAAAAGCAAAAAATGTAAATAGATATCTCTGATTCAAGTTCCCATTTTTTCCAGAAATTCCCACTTTTCTTTTAATCGACTGTATTGGTTTCCTTGATTAAGCAATGGTAAACTTTTCAGCACTTAGTGAACTTATTATGAAATGTCCAGCAAGGTTATAAGAGGTTGGCATGAAGAATGTTCCTGCCAGTTTATAGTCAATGCTGAAGTTGTTAGTTGTTGGGTGATGTTACTTAGTTATTGCTAAAATGAATTACATTCCGTTCAAGTAATACAATACTTACAGACTTAATAAAATGTGTCCCAAACTCGACTGCGGTGACTTTCTTCAAGTAACGAGTTGCCTGCAAATTACTTCCCAGGTCTTTATTTATTGTTCTGCTTTTATAAAATGGATTTATCATATTATAACACTCTATTGCCAATATATTTAATCAAATTAAAGGCTGTGGCCTGCAGAGTCGGCCCCAGCAACCTAAAATAAACATTTGGATAGGGCTAACTGTACCACCAATTTAGTTTGTAAAATTAATGCAAAGGTAATGAGTCATGAATGACATGAAACTTCAAAGCAAAAGTATTATGGTAGAGTAACACGTAATAAATAACATGTGAAATTGACGTGCCAAAGAATGATCCAAAATGACTTTCTTCCATGTATGTAACATGCAGCGTTTGCCTGCTGAGACGACCACGCGCTGGTAGCCTATTAGGCGGGAGCTCTCACCTTATTAAACATTTACATCAAAGATGTAAGGAAGAGGAAAACGTGGGGAATACGCCCGGAGCTCTTCAGCGCCCCGAGGGGGCTGCTTGTGCTCATGTCACTGCTGCTCTCGGGTTGAAAAGAGGTAAACCTTTTCCTTTACCACCGTATAAAGATCAAACACTGTGCGGCTGCTGGCTCTTCCGTGACGTCGGTTTGGAAAGAGACGCTGGGGATAAGAGTGCACTTTCATTACCGTGCCATTTTATATCATTTGTAGTTGTAAACAGGTGAGAGCCAAAATAAAACAGTAACACATGCATTTATTTAAAGGGTTGTGGATGTTGGAGCTACCAGACCTTAATGGAGCTTGGCACCCGTTTTGTACAGGGAGGAATGGAATGCCCTGATGACAGGGAGACCCTAATCCTGCCTTGATGAGGCAGAATTAGCCTAATAGTTTTGCTTGATCACTGTCTGAGTTGTCCATGTTGATCTTTTCTGTCTGATGTATTTTGGCAGATTGAATTGTATTCACACAGGAGTGCAGTGATTCCAATACATACAAACATCAATCTCTTGCCCTCTATCTATGTATCTCCCACTGTCTCTCTGCCTCCAAAAAAAGTGTGTGTGGGTGGGTGGATGCCAGTTAGTGTGTATGATAAGAGAGAGTGAAAAAACAGTTGAAAACCTAAACTAGGGTTGGATGTAGGGCTGTGGTTGAAATATACAGTTAATGTAATGGATTGAATCAATATATCAGGTCAATTACATTTACAAGAGGTAAGAGAGGATAGACGGGCTGAACCTTTAATTTCACTGGCATCTTCAGGGTTATGCCGTCCTAATCTATGCATGCAAACGGTGACAAACTGTGTGGGCTGTCACACTTTAAAGTTTACATCAATCAAATGGAAACATGAATATTAATGTGGGCTTTGGAACTCATCTGCACTCAAGTTCAAACCGAACTGATTCGCTTGGCAGTTTGTTCGCAAGACGCGTTTGTATGTTTATTAATAAAACATTTAAATGCAGTAACTGAATTGATTAAACTTGTTTTTTTTTTTTTATCATCCTTCCTGCCAAAGCCCATAGGACCACACACAGCCACTGGTACACACTCCCAGTACGTTCTCCAGCAGATGTTGGCATTTCTAGGATGGACAGCGCACCCCCACCCTAACCCCGGGGGGGGGGCTGTGGGAGCTCTCTCCCTCTGCTGGGGTTTCTTCACTGCTTCTAACGGAACACTCCGGAACAGTGAGGCAACACCTCCAGGCAACGTGGAAGACATTTAGCTGACAGACGGGCTGCTGAGGGTCGTCGGCACCGAACACAGCAGGAGGAGGAGCAGGAGGAGGAGGGGGAGAACGAGGAGGAAGTGGAGGAAGAGTAGGAGGAGGACGTGGAGGAAGAGTAGGAGGAGGAGGTGGAGAAAGCGGAGGTGGAGGAAGAATAGGAGGAGGAAGAGGAGTAGGTGGAGGTAGAGGAGGAGGAGGAGATGGAGAAAGAGGGGTAGGTGGAGGAAGAGGCGGAGGAGGAGAAGGAGCAGGAGGAGGGGGAGAAAGAGGAGTAGTTGGAGGAAGAGGAGGAGAAGGTGGGGAAAGAGGAGTAGCTGGAGGAAGAGGAGGAGAAGGAGGTGGAGAAAGAGGAGGAGGTGGAGGAAGAGGAGGAGAATGAGGAGGAGGTGGAGGAGAGGAGGAGGTGGAGAAAGAAGAGGAGGTGGAGGATGAGGAGTAGGTGGTGGGAGAGGAGTAGGAGGAAAAGAGGTGAACGAAGAGGAGAAGGGGAGGAGGAGGATTTAGAGCAATATCGTCTACCTGTAGTCATTCTAAAGCAAGAAGCCCTACCTGCTCCATCAAGATATGGATCTGTTTCGCTGTGATTACGATTGCTAAAAGCTTCTGATAAAATAGTAGAGCACATCAAAATGGACATTTGTGTTGCTGTGATTGTGGCCCCCCGGGGGGCGGAGCATAACAACCTGACCACAAAGAATATTGATAACCCCGTCAGTTCACTAAGTGCTCCTGCTATCGCTAATCAGATCCTGATGAATCAATATTCCTCTCTCCACCATCACGTCTAATTGAGCTCATCTGCTATACGTGACCTTGGGGCCTGCGATAAGATATGCACTGAGAGACAGCACTCCTGGCTGCTTTTAGCTCTGCTTGAAGAATTGTACATCTGTGGACTAACATCGACAACAAAAAGTGTGTATGTAAGTCACATGTGAGCTTTATTTAGATTAGTCTACGAGGGTTGTAATAGGAATGCTGATGAGGCCGTTTCTGTTGTTCATTAGACACATTCGTGGAAATATTTAATTTGCAACGATAATTATTGAATAGATATTCGTTTTCTGTTTCTTGGAATTGTAATATAGAATGTTAAGCAGGGTATTTAATGGGTTTGGACTCTTTAACAGTAATATTCTGTTAATAAATATTAGTATTCCAACAGAGGTCTAAGCTATCCACCAGACAAATTCCCCCTAGAAAGGTAATTAGTATGTAACAATGTAATTGATATGCAGTACATTTGGTATTCTGCACCCATGCAAATGGGACCAGATGGAAATCCATTTTTACATATTAAAATAAGGTTTGGATAGTGGAAAGTTGCAAAATATTTACGTTTAGAGAAAGTGTAGCCCTTAATAAAGTAACACAGATGTCAACGTGAATATATGATTATTAATCAGTAGTACAACAGACGTCTATGCACAGTAAAGAGCATATTAGGCTAGTTAGCTCCAGCAAGTGGTTAAATTCTAATGTTGGTTTGAATGTGGCATATTTTCGTTACTCTACCTGGATGGGAGCTACAATAAAATAAACCTCATCCTCACGTTTATAAATCTTATAGAGATATAACACAGAGATATATCTTCTAATGTGTGTGTTTCCTATTGGTTAACGGGAATCAGCAATGGAAAGGTCTTTAGAGCTTTTAAATTAAAAGCCCCGCAGGGAACAGACCTGTGGATTTCCGCTGACTTGTGTGGTAATTAGGGTATCATTATCATACATGCGAGCATGATCACTTATTCATCTGTCAATCGATAGAAATGTGAACCACTATTTACTATTTAGTAATTTACCAGATCCTTTTATCGAAAGTGATAGACAATGAATTCAGCTACAGCAGGCAGTGGTTAAGTACTCTTGCTGTAGGATTTAAGGATAGGATTTTGCTTTAGGATCTCTCATTTTTTTTATCCTAAACATTGCTCCCATCCCTTCAAGGTCTGTGTTCTTTGGACAAAGTGTGTGTCGTGTCCATGTTTGGTCTGAGCAAACAAGACTATTATCCAACGTTGCGTGCTGATTGGCCGGCCAGCGGAGTGTGCAGACCTTGCCGAACGCCTACACAGCGGTGGTCGTACCGCACGTTATTGCTTTTCTTTCTTTATTGTGTTACCGTGCTCCTGAGCGTGGGTGGCTTCGGTGCCGCGCTAACTCTCTCTGAGTATTCCTGCCTCGTTTCATTTGTAATCTCTCTTTCTGAGGCGTGATGGCCTCACGATCCTTGCCGAGATCACAGCTCCAGTCCAGGATCACAGGGACAGAATCTAAGAGTAGGGTATGATGTCAGGCTTCTCATTAATAGCGTGCGATGATGTCGTATTGGGCCTGACAGAGTTGAAGTTGAGTTGTTTACCAAGACCCCAGCAACAGCATGGATCGTAGTAAGACACTTGCTGAAGTGCTCCCATTTTGGAAACGCAGGCATTAGTCAATGTCATGATTATGTCTGTGATTGTTTTTTATAAACAAAATCAGCATAACAAAAAGATTTTAGGTTAGTTGATGTTAATCTCATTGCTTTGTTTTAATAATTAATAATTTAAATTTAATAATTATGTGTGCGGTAATAATAATTACCGCACGCATTGTTCTCATCAAGCTAAAGTGCAAATAAAATCAGTTTTTTTTACATTTGGAAAGCCCATCCCTGAATAGGTGGTTAATGGGTGGACTCTGTCATCAGTATTAGTTGTAGGTATGTACCTAAATATCAATGTATCAACGAAACCCATAAAGAATTCTTCAGTTGGAACATTCCGGAAACACACACATTTCTTACACTGGAAGATAAATGGATGGCTAGGTATGCAGGTCTATCTATCATTCTGTTCGTCCATCCATCCATCCATCTGTCTAACTGTCCGTGAGTCTATCTGCCTGTCTGTCCATCCGCCGACCCCCTGTGAACAGTCCATCCCATAAACCCTGAAACCATATGGATCCTGTCATCTGATTGGTGCACCAAGAGAAAGAGAAATAGCAATGGAAGGGGAGAGAGAAGGTTGGAGAGAGAGAGAGAGAGAGAGAGAGAGAGAGAGAGAGAGAGAGAGAGAGAGAGAGAGAGAGAGAGAGAGAGGGAAATACGAAGAGAAGTGGAATGTGAGAGAGACACAAATAGGATTAGAAGAGAAAGGGGAGAAGAGAGAGGTAGGGAGAGTGAGAGCAAGAGGTTACAGGGGGTAGCAGGTAAACAGAACATTCTGCAGACAGAGTGGTGTGATGGATCAACATGGCTGGATGGAATGACAAGAGGATGACAGAGGGGGAGGGGGAGAGAGAGAGAGACAGGGAGGAGAGAGCAGGGGGAGTGGGAGAGGAGAAAGGAGTCGATGGAAATATGGGACGGAGAGAAGTAGAGGAGAAGAAAAGGAAAAGGGAAGGAGAGTGGAAGAGAGAGAGATATCATCACTATACTTATACTACACAAATGCACACAAACAAACACACACACCTGTACACTTACACACACACACACACACACACACACACACACACACACACACACACACACACACACACACACACACACACACACACACACACACACACACACACACACATACTCACGCTCCACATCACATTGTGATAGTGGCCCATTTACACATAAAGTGCACATAAAATAAAAACTGTTACACTTTGCATAAGGGTACATTACCTAGTATAACTATTACTTAATGCAGTAATATGCAGTATTAGTAACAAACATTTAATTAATGGTTAACTAATGGTTGAGCAAACATTTACTAATTATTACTTAATAGGGTTAGTGTATGGGGGAATGGGTAAGGGACACACAATATATATTGTTATTATTATTATTTGTATTAT
>NC_044061.1:14303878-14311378 GCF_902167405.1 Gadus morhua
ACCATGACAAACAATGTCTTAAAGTTATCTTTCTGTTGTTACAGTCCTACTGTCCTATAACCTACATATTAAGTCATTTAGTCCAGCATTTCTCAGAAGTCCGCAGAGGCAATGCCTAAAGAGTTGGTCAGAATTAAATTGTTATTAAAAAAATGATGTTGGCTAAGCAACAAAATAATTGTTAGATGAACATTATTTTATTCTGGCTCAGCACCACAAACCACCTCTTTATAGGGAATTGGCTGCAACATTCAAACGTCAACCAGATGGATTTAGAGGGTCAGAATGTGCTTGTCCCGTCCCCCAATACTACATACTAATACTACTTGATCATGATGGGACCAGGGTGGGTACACTGGACTGCTGGGTTTCGGCATCTCCATTCACCAAAAAGTAACTCGAAAACGCCCACTCACTCAATTAGCTTCCATTGTTCTGGAATGGGGGCCTGACCATCTCGTTCTAAATGTTTTCTGAGATTGGAAAGCTTGAGAAGCTCTGAGAAATTTATCCAATGCTGCTGTTATATTTGTACATAAATGTCATGATATCAGGGATGGTTCAAACATCGCCTTGCTCAGGCATGGGGATTTAAGTAAAACACCTTCACCTCTGTACAAATCACAACCTTTAGGGTGTAAGTGTTAAGGTGTTTCTATACAGTTGGGTGTTAAGGTTGTGTTTTATACTCCTGATGTGTGTTTCAGTGTGTGCCTGTGCCTGTGCGTGTGTGTGTGTTTGTGTTTGTGTGCCTGTGCGTGTGTGTGTGTGTGCCTGTGCGTGTGCGTGTGTGTGTGTGTGTGTGTGTGTGTGTGTGTGTGTGTGTGTGTGTGTGTGTGTGTGTGTGTGTGTGTGTTTAAGTCTACCATGTATGTCTGTGATATTAAAGTGACAAGGTTTCCCCTCCATCGTTCTTCCTCCCTCTTTAACTACCGGGTATTGTTCCAGGGACAGATCTCTAAGTGATAGTGGGCTGCAGGCGTCGATTTTCGCGCTACAGAAGGATAGAGGGACCAAGGGTGACATAGCGAACGCAGCATGACAAGCCATGTGGTGCTTTAGTGCCATCTAGTGGCCAGTTTCTCCCTGGTCTTACATCGTGTGTGCATCGTGTACATGCGTGTACGTGTATAATTGGTAAGGTTGACGTGCTTCCCAGCAAGATTAATGAGAGTGGTTTTAAACGTTACCAGATAGTTCACGATATGGATTGCCTCCAACAGAAAATGTGTGGATAGTTTTATAATATCAAGAAGAGAAATAACTTTCATCAGATTCTGTTATCAGTATTTATCTGATTGGAACCAAGCACACACAGATTACCATTTATTAGAAAACGTTCACTTGTCTTTTCATCTCTCGAAATAACTCAAGTTACCCTCCAGCTGCAGTTTTCCAGTGTTGTGGCATTAAGGAAACTGCTCTATATATGCTATATCTATAACTATATATCTATCTATATATATATAGATACATATAGACTACTATTCTATTTGTATGAGTCACTAATTAAATAGTATTGGGTAAACTGGTATAACAGTATAGTTTATGAGTGTAGGAGATGTTTAGGTCGAGTAGTAAGGGTTTTTGACTTCCAGCCAAAAGGGGTTTGTTGCGGGCCAGAGAGCATCATGGGTAATGCGGAGGGGAGAAGAGAAAGTGATCCGTCTATAAAACCGGGGTGGGATAACAGGACATCTGGTCCAGACATCTGGAGCTAGAGATTCTCACCTTGCGGCTAAATGATGGCGGTGTGGAAATATGGCGAGGGTAAACGATGCTGACAATCACCCAGCGGGGAGGCCCGCACTCCACCAGGGACCCCAGCACCAACAGAACTCGCTTCATCCCTCTCCTTCTCTGCCATTTGATCAACAAAAGTTGTAAGCAGAGATGGAGAGGAGGGGTTGGGTCTGTCTCTGGTGAGTGCGGATCCTGTCATGTTTGGCATTTGTGGACAGGGCTTAGTTATGATATGAAGTAAGCCTGACTTACCTCAGTGTGTGTTGCATCTGTTGAAAAGAGGTTATGAGTTAAATGACTCATCCACATTGGGAGTGAGTGTGTGCCGTGCCTGCGTCGTCAGAAACTAGATACGTCTATCGTGGTTGGGGTTCCCTCCAGAGTGGAAGGGGTATGTTTGAGTAATGGCATGCCCAGGAGGGGTGCGTGCGGTGAGGGTCGGGTTGTGACCCGAGGCCCAGGCTTCTCCTTGGCCTAATGGAAGGTCAGGATACGGATGTGGGACAAGGAGACCCTATCAAGTCTCCCTGACACAACCACCCAAGGGAGATTCTCCTTCCTCCCCTTTACCACACTCCTCCTCCTCCTCCCTGCGATGTACAATCCATCTTTACTTAACCTTTTAGTTTCCGTTATACCCCTCTGAGATACCCTGGGGTATTACCCTCCTTTCTCTCTCTCAGTATCTTTCCCTCTCTCGCTCCACCTCTCTCTCTCTGTTCTGCATCTCCCTCCCTTTCTGACTCTCCATCCTTCTCCTCTCTCTCTCTCTCTCTCTCTCTCTCTCTCTCTCTCTCTCTCTCTCTCACTCTCTCTCTCTCTTTCTCTCTCTCTCTACCTTTCTTTGTATGCTCCTCCATCCTTTCGCGCTCCACATCATCTCTCTTTCCTCTCCACATGGCTTCTATTAATCCAACTCTGCCACCCCCCCCCCCCCCCCCCCCACCCCCCCTTCCCTCTCTGGGCTACGTTGCTACAAAGGGGTAATGAAGAAGTCTTCAAAAGGTTCTTCTGACTCTGCTGACAACAGATGGACACATGACACGCCGCCCTGCCTCCCCTTAATGTCTCTAAATAATGATGTGTAAGGTTGGCAAAAAACATGCTGATCTAGATGCATTATGCCCACACACACTGAAACGTGTGATGGTGCAGGTTAAGGTTATGGCCTGATAGCAATAGCTCCGGTTAGCTTGAATGCACGGTAGGCAACATGTGGGATTCACCTCACGTTGCTTCTATTATACGCATTGACCATACCAAGCCAGGTCCCGACGGCACTTTATTAATTAAGCATACATGCGTTCAAGAACATAGTCTGAGATTCCTGCCTACGCCAACTCATTTCAAAATAAAACATAAAAAGGGAGACTTCACTAGTAGATTTAGTCACTCGTAGCAGAGTGGAGGAGCACAAACACTTCTTCAAGTTCAACATTAAATTGCACAACAAACCATGCATGTACACACCAAAACACTCACCAAAAAACACACACACACACACACACACACACACACACACACACACACACACACACACACACACACACACACACACACACACACACACACACACACACACACACACACACACACACACACACAGACACATGTAAAAACAAACACACACACACACACACAGACACATGTAAAAACAAACACCCACACACCTACCCCAGACAGACATGCATGTACACACCAAAACACACACACAAACCCAGACACAGACATGCATGTACACAAATTCACACAAACAGACCCACACACACACACAGACAAAGAGACACATGAACACACAAACAAACACACAAAACCCAGACACAGACACGCATGTACACACAAACACTCACAAATACAAACATACAGACCTAGACACAGACTAACATGTACACACAAACACATGCACAAAACCCAGACACAGACATGCATGTACTCACAGACATTGATACACATGCGCACACACACACGCATGCACGCACGCACGCACGCACACACACACACACACACACATACTACACCCACACAAACACCCATCTACACACACACACACACACACACACACACACGCACACAGACACACATACTACACTCACACCTACACAAACACACATCCATACACACACAAAAACACACACACACACACACAGATGAAGACACGGGTGTGTCACGGTCAGGATGAGTGATGGGCTGCGTGCTGTGCGGGGCTCAGTCAGGTGATCATGGAAAGGTTAGCGCGTGCTAAACATCTCCCACCGCCACGGCTCAGCAGGGGGGAGCGAGATGAGGGAATTCGCGGGGGACACACATCCCAGCTTTTACATCCCCTGCACCACTATGTCTCAGCCAACACACATGTCACCACTCTGTCCCCAGCCCCCTGGTTTAACCTTGAAACAGCTTGTCATCGTGCGTGCCGCTCACTCACTGTCACCTCCGACCATTTCAGCCTCCATAACAACCAGGAGCTGAGCTCTTTAAAGGGAAGATGAGTTATGTTATGATTTTGGGATGTATTGGGATGTGCCTAGGCTAGAGCTAGGCAAGAGTTAGGGCTTGGGCTGGGTTAGAGCTAGGCTAGAGTTAGGGCTAGGTTTGAGACTGGGGCTAGGTTAGAGCTAGGATAGAGTTAGGGCTAGGGTTGAGGCTCAGGCTAGGTTAGAGCTAGGCTAGATTGAGGGCTAGGTTTGAGGCTGTTATAGCATTATGCTGGGATTGCATTAACTGTATAAACATTTTGACATTTCTGCATATGTGTGAGGGGGACTTTCAAGCCCCTCTGTATGATTTCGCCTGAGAAATGAGTTTCAGCTCTATATTCTAGAAAATAAAAAAGATGCTTGGTCCGACAATCATCTTTTCACTGCTGTCAAGAGCAACAAAACCCAGTGAAATGTTCAAATCTCAACCTTTTACGGGGCAGACGTCATGTCGCTGAGTGGGAAGCAAGCTCTGATGAAATACTGTGAAATGTGCCATACTCAGGATCCAAAGGCCTTTTCTGCTCAAGAGCAACACCATGCAAAACTAGCATTATTATATTCATTATTCAAACAATGAGTTTGAATAATACATTCTAAACTAAACTGAGGAAAATGTGTGACTGTGATATATACCAGCAGGAAGGTTTGGTTGCTAGGGGATTCTTGGTGGCTGCTAAGTGGTGATGGGTGGCTGCGTAGATATTCTGAATGGATGCCAGGGTGCTTCTAGATTGTTGCCAGTGTGCTCAATGTTGAGTTTTATTAAGGAAACAAAATGAATTGTTTGACATGAGCAATGCATTACAATGCTAGGGTGATCTGGGAGTTTGTTAAGGTGTTAAGGGGGGTTGTTAGGATGTACTTTTTCAGATGTACTCCCTGCGGCAGCTGAAAAAGTTCAACCTGCCAAAGGCCATGATGGTGCACTTCTACACCTCCATCATAGAGTCCATCCTCACCTCCTCCATCACCATCTGGTACGCTGCTGCTACCGTCAAAGACAGGAGCAGACGGCAGCGTATCATCCGCCATGCTGAAAAGGTGATCGGCTGCAACCTGCCGTCGTCCCTCCAGGACCTGCATGCCTCCAGGACACCGAGGCGTGCAAGGAAGATCATGTTGGACCCCTCCCACCCCGGACTTATACTCTTTGAAACACTCCCCTCCGGTAAGAGGTTGAGGTCGGTCAAGACCAAAACCTCCCGCCACAAAAACAGTTTCTTCTCGTCTGCAACTGGCCTCATCAACAACGGCCCCGGACCCCCACCAACACTGACACGCACACTACCCCCCCTTCCCCCATCAACACCCCCAGTCATCTGCCTATGATGACAACAAGTTTTGCACTACTTTCATCATCACGCACAATTGTACAGATATTCTTATCTTATCTTATCTTCTTATCTTATTACGGTGCATATGTATATGTATATAGAGTATCTTTATTTTTATTTTTTTTATTTACTCTTATCATTTAATGGGTTTAATGAGGGTTTCTAGAGTGTTCTGTGTGGTTTCTAGGGTGTTCTGGGTTGACCAACCCCACCCAGCTCCCTTTTTATAATACATGTTTTTTACAAAAAAGTAAAAAGTAAAGGAAACCATTTAAAAGCAGGACGTATGTCAAGTGGAATAATGAGAATCCTCTGACATCTACGAGTAAAAAAACACTAACACCACCAGTGCAAGCTCAGCATCCCGATGGTGTCCCCCAATTGTTGCGTTGGCAATCTAACAATGTGTCGATGTGACGGCTACACTAGGTTTAACACTCGCAGCATTAGCTGGAGATGCCTTTCGACATTGTCCTCCCAGCTTGTCTCATGAATGCGCACACATTCAGGATAAATTGCGAATATGAGATACAATTATAAATTGTGAGTGTTACAGGATACAATATACAAGAATACAGGCTATAAGACGATTTTGAGACATATAATGTACAGCCAATGTAACAAAATAATGATGTCTGAGTCTTGATAAATTAATTGATAGAATGAAAACCGATTCATTAAGTGCAGCAATGCAAAGCTAATTAGAACAACAAAAATAGTCTGCGTAATTGTTTCAAGCTGTACTTTAGTAATGTGATGTTTCGAAAACTACGATTAATTTCATTCTAATATATTCATGCATACAGCAAGATCAAACACCAAGGACACAAACAATTACCAAGGCAAATAAAAAACAACAACCCTACATAAACTATAAGAAAATACTGGCGCGGTTAAACCCGATCAAGCGAAACCTTCTGTAAACCACTGCCTAAAATAAAGAAATTAAACTCAACCTTTTCTACAGAGAGTGGACTAGTCTGGCCACAGATGTTCGTCACCCATCACATTATAAATGATATTAAGCCCGTCTACCTATCGTTTACCTTCCCACATGTTTCTGGGCCAGCTCAGATGTTCATGACACTTATTGGAAAGCCTGGCATCGTATCCCAGACAGCTGTGTGGAGGGTGATATTTGTTTCGTCCTCCAAGATTGGCCATCTACCAACGTAGGGTCGGTGCAACTGTTGCAGACATTCAAAGTCACTGGCAGTCACAATGCTTTCATAAGCATAAGACAATTTCATTAGAGAGCCAAAATACCTCGCCTTTAAGCCAGAGATCAAACTAGCAACCTTCCAGGTACAAGTCAACCGGTTCTACCTCATGAGCTAAGCTGACCCCAATGTTGATAAGTCTCTGCTGGTGGATGGGGCTGCACACCTGTGGTGCATTGGGAAATTGATGCATATAGATAACCAGCCATCATGCATGCCCTTTCTCAAGAGGCGTTCTTGTCTGTAAAGAACTGGTAGTTCATGAAACGTAATCAGTCGCAGCCGAGGCACTGTTCCAGTCAAAATTCTGCATCCAGCCAAGTACATTCCAAATGCCTGGCTGTGTTCTTGCTCTGTGGTACAAAGTGCTTCACTATGTATCCTGCTGTTTAACTGTGGAGGAGAACGGGAGGAGTGCATCATTTCCATCAAGGCGGAATTTCCTCTATCGTGATGTAAGGGGAGTAGGTCTGTTGGTGGCCGTTCAAACAACACACTTGCATAACAAATCGTCAGGCTGATAGTTTGATCCCCAGCTCCTCCTAGCTGAATGTTGAGACGTCCCTGAGCAAGACATCTAACCCTAACTGCTCCTAACAAGCTCGCTGTTACCTTGCATGGTTGATTCTGGATGGGTGCATGAACCATTTGAAGTCGCTTTGGATAAAAGCGTCTGCTAAATGCCCTAAAATTAAATAATAATCCTCAGATGATTGGTAGGTG
>NC_044061.1:14316378-14361378 GCF_902167405.1 Gadus morhua
AACACAAAACCCAACTCACACACTCTCTGTCACAAAACTCACCTCCCACACTGCACACAAAACTCAACTCGCACACTCTCTGTACACAAAAAATATCTCACACTCTGTACCCACAACTCGTCTCTCACACGCTCCGTACACAAATCGTGTTCCACACTGTTAATACACAAAATATCTCACACACACCCTGAAGACACAACTCATCACTCGCAATATACAAAACTCTTAAAATCTTACTCACACACTCTCTCTCTCTCTCTCTCTCTCTCTCTCTCTCTCTCTCTCTCTCTCTCTCTCTCTCTCTCTCTCTCTCTCTCTCTCTCTCTCTCTCTCTCTCTCTCTCTCTCTCTCTCTCTCTCTCCATACAACTCATCTCACACTCTCTGGGCACAAAAGAGATGCAATTAAGAGGGAGGCAACTCGCCTGCCTGATTTATGAGGGCATCAGCTTTATATAACCGCTTTTTTCTGGGAAATCCCCAACTTGCATCTCTATTCCCCGAAATTCTGCCTGGGATGTAGTTGGCCTGTTTTGGTTTAATATGATCATTATGATATTTCCTCTATTCTGGTTTGTTATATCACTGGTGCTGGACACTTCTTTAAATAGGACACTCTCGACACGTATCATGGTCAGGCCACTGAAACATGTCAGGGATGACGTACTGGGAAGTTATAAAAAAGGATTGTCTTCCGTGCTAACCATCCTGCACGAGCCTGCGTGCATTAACCTGACAAGCACAAGCCTGCGTGCACAAGCCTGACGAACACAAGCCAGCGTGAACTAACCTGAAGAACACGAACACGAACCTGGGTGCACTAACCTGACAAACACTGACGTGCATGAACCTGCTGCAGTGCATAAAGCCCCTGTGCACTAGTATGGCAGCAGTGTACAAACCTACTCCCACTAACCTTCCTGCACAGGTTATATGTTAAAATGAAGCAGCCACAACATTACTGGGTTCGATCCCCAATGGCCTCAGTCTAACCTGTAGGCATCCCTAAGCAGGATGTCCTATCCCAGACGTTGGGTTAAACATGCCTGTGGGGTCCGAGAGGCCCTGCCTAGACAATTCCCTCTCCGGAAGGATGTACCTGAATTCACTGTAAGTTACTTTAGGTGAAAGCTGAATGACTAAATGGTGAAGATGCTCACAACGCCTAGTGGTAGAAGGGGACTTATTTTTCAGGATAATAGCCATCCTACCACCAGCAGCATCAGTGCAGGTCAGCTGTAAACATGAGTCCTGTCCCTCAGCGGATGCTTTCCCACGCTCTAAACCCCGCTCTTCTCTCCCTCACGCTGACACATCATTTAGAAGACAGTTAGCTCAGCAGCGTCTGGAAGCAGGCCAGGGTTGATGAAGTGTGTTGGTGCTTATAACCGTGCTATAATTATCTGGCTAAGTACGGAGGTAGGGAAGGCAAACATGATACTCACGTAAGCGTTAACATTCGTATTTTCTCGGAGAGCGACGTGAAGAAAATCATTTAGAGAGTAATCATGTTAGCGTGGGCGCGAACTGTGTTGCTCTGAGCTGTGTGTGTATGTGTGTGTTAGTATAGATGTGTGTGTGTGCGTGTGTGTGTGTGTGTGTGTGTGTGTGTGTGTGTGTGTGTGTGTGGGTGTGTGGATTTCTGTGTGTGTTGTATGTGTGTGTGTCTGCGTGTGTGTATGTGTGTGTGTTTGTGTGTGTGTGTTGGTGGGTGGGGGGGGGGGGGGTCATATCAGTGGAGGCTGGCGCCAAATGAGAGTAAACACAGGACTAAATGAATGAGTGTGTGGGTGTGTGTGTCCTGTTCCAATCAGAGGGTCTGTGGGAGCAGTATGTTTCCAATCCTAGCAGACAGCTGGCCGGGCACATCACAGCACAGGGATTAAGGGCGGACTTAGTTTGAGTCCAATCCTGGTTCTGACCACTGTGACATAGGCAACCAAGATCCCTACGCTGGTCAAACTGTCAGGCCACTACGTCAGATGATTAGGAGGAATACATATTCTAATAAATGTTATTACTTGTGTTGAAGTAATAACACAAGTAATAACTTGTGTTATGGTCAATCAATGAAATCCAAAAAAGATGAATTGGTGTATGGAAATTACCATCTATTTTGCCAAAGCAGTTAAAGAATATTATGTAACTATAGTAAGTACAACATAAAAAGTTCAGTTCAGTTTAAAACATAAAAATAATAAATCTATCTCTAGATGTGTAATGCTCTGTGTATATCACTGTCTACTGTCTACCATCAATCTATCTATCAATCTATAATTTATCTCTTGATTATTTTTTCTACAGCATCTATCTATCCATCCATCCATCCATTCATCCATCCATCCATCCACCCACCCACCCACCCACCCACCCACCTATCTATCTATCTATCTATCTATCTATCTATCTATCTATCTATCTATCTATCTATCTATCTATCTATCTATCTATCTATCTATCTATCTATCTATCTAAAGCTTCTATCTCTCTACAGTATCAATCATCTATCTATCTATCCATCCATTCCAAGCCAGGCTCCAGATTAAATAAGAGGTTCTTTATGTCACAGTACAGTAACTGACGAGTTTGTTCGCTCATCTGATTTCTAACTAATGCTGGATTAACGTTAATCTGTGAGCTGCAGACGTGTGTTTACAGCACTCCTCATAATACACTCACTTTGGGAACTCTGTCCCCAAACCCAAGCTCGTGATATGTGTAACATATCACATGTAAAACAATTTACCCTGCAGCAGCAAAGAACCCGCCGTTCATAACCCAACTCTTGTTATCTTGAGCGGGGGGGGTTACAATCTGCCCCAAAAGTAAGACGCTGCTCTCCCGGGCAGTCAAAGGCTCTGATTGGCCAACAGTCAGGCTGCTGATTTGCATATGGTGGGAGTGTCCTCAGACACACTGGAGTGAATGGCTTGTTGAGTTCAGTCAGCGATCCGGCCACCCTCTCAGTAGCAGCAGCTCCCGTCTGCTGAGCTCTCATCATGCCTGGGTTAGGTAGGATGCTACCCTAGCTCTCTATAGGACCAGGACCTAGACTTTGTCCAGGTTAGGTAATATGCTTCCCTAGCTCTATATAGGACCAGACCAGGACCAAGATTATGTCCAGGTTACGTAGGATGTCAGACAGAACTCTATAGCACCAGACCAGTCTCGGATCAGGACTAAAACATGTTCCAGCGCAGAGGCCCCAGCCCAAGCAGAACAGGATTAATACTGGTAAGTTGTGTAAAACGGGCTAAAGATTAAATGGCACTGAGTAAATTGAGTGTACTTTCTGTGATATGAATGCAATAGTATGTGTGACCTACAGAACTTATCAATGGATATAACAGGTTTTTTACGTAAAAAATTACGAAAGTTGCAAGAATGAACAGTTAAAAGGGCTCCATTCTCTTTTTGGTTTTGGGTGATTTAGGATCTATATTTCTCTTATCAATCGGAATGACTTTTAACTTGAATTGTATGCATTTTAGGGTTGGTGCATCTTGCTGCTTTTCTCCAGCCCTTTCTGCTGCGTTGCACATTTCAGCCAAGCCAAAGAGCTCTTCTACTCCATAAGGGAGGGAGTTCCAATGGGGGCCTTCATTGGGGCTATCGGACAAGACTTGAAGTTGGATTTTACTGTAGATCCTCCCTTTCAGTTCAATCTGCCTCAGCAGAAGCACAGTGGACAATACGTGAGACTCGACAACACCACCGGGGATCTGTACACCTCCGCCACTGAGCTCGACCGAGAGACCCTGTGCCCGGACGGGCCCACGCCCCAGGGATGCGTACTGTCTCTGGACGTGTTTGTGCTGCCCCAGCAGTACTTCCAGCTGGTCAAAGTCAAGATATCTGTTGAAGACGTGAACGACAACAGGCCCCGGTTCCCTGTGGAAGAGATATGTGTGTCCATCCCGGAGAACACACCGGTCAACGCCCGCTTTGCGGTGGAGCAGTCGGCCGTGGACCCTGACTTGCACTTCAACAGCGTCCAGACCTACTGGCTGGTGAATGACTTTGGTGTGTTCACCCTGGATGTGGAGGAGAACGAGGGAGGGGAGCTCACCCCTTTCCTCATCGTCACGGAGGCGCTGGACCGCGAGATGCAGGCTGAGTACATAACGGATATCATTGCTGAGGATGGGGGTACCCCTCCCCTCCTGGGGACAGCCACCCTGAAGATAATCATTACTGACGTCAACGACAACTGCCCGCGGTTTACAAAGTTGTTAATAAATGTCACGCTCCAAGGGAATACCTCCAAAGGGGCGCATTTGGCTCGCTTGCATGCGTTTGACCCCGACCTGGGTGTTAATGCCCAAATCAGCTACGTTTACAGCGAGCGAGTGCCAAGAGAGACCCAGCGCTTGTTTCATTTGGACCAAATGTCGGGCTTGATCAAGCTAGCTGGGAAATTCAACTCGGAAACAAGCAAGTTCTACAAACTCACCGTGCTGGCCAAAGGGCCCGGCTGCATACCCGCCGTTGCTACCGTGAATATACACATTCACAAAGTAATAACGGCCCCGCCAGCTGTGGTACCACGGTACATTGCTGCCGAAAGGAACGGAGTGGTCACCATGAAGGAATCTGAGCCAGCATTCTCCCCAATCGCATTCTTCACCGTAAAGAACACAGACACCAGCCAAAAGTTGGACTGCCATCTAGAAGGGTTTGGCCCGTTCAGGCTAATGCCATACCAGCAGTTGCAGAACGAATACCTCCTTGAGACCACGAAAGACTTAGACTACGAAGAGACGCAGGAGTATGAGCTCACCGTGGTGACTAAGGGCACTAGCGGGGGGGCAGTCATAAAGACCTTCCTCAAGGTACACGTGCTGGACGAGAACGACAACGCTCCCGTATTCAAACAGTCTTTTGTGGAAATATCGGTGGAGGAGAACAACCCTCCAAACACATTTCTGTTCCAGCTCCAAGCCACGGACCTGGACAGTGGCGCCCACGGGGAGGTCGTCTACCTTCTTGGGGGTGACGCCCCGGGTTTTTTCTCCGTGGACCGCGACACCGGTGTGCTGTCAGTGACCACAGCCCTCGACCGTGAGGAGAGGGAGACGTACCGCTTCATGGTGAGAGCGGTGGACCAGGGAACACCCAGGAAGGAGTCCATTGCCACCGTGCTGATCCGAGTTGAGGACCGCAACGACAATACGCCACGTTTCATCAACAAGGACTTCACCTTCTTCGTGCCCGAAAACTTTCCGGGATTCGGCGAGATCGGAGTCCTGTCTGTGACAGACGCAGATGCCGGAGAAAATGGCTGGGTGGCGCTGTCCATCCTCAATGGCAGCGACGTGTTTGTGATTGACACCGGCCGCGGTGCACTCCGAGCCAGGACGCCGCTGGACCGCGAGCAGCAGGGGACGTACGAGCTGTGGGTGGAGGCGGTCGACGGCGGCAAACCGGCCCTGTCCTGCGCCACCATGGTCACCGTGCTCCTTTTGGATGTTAACGACAACCCGCCAGTTGTTCTGTTCCCCCAATCTAACCAATCGTATATGCTGGTGCTCCCCGACACGCTGCCGGGGACGCCCGTCACCGAGGTGTACGCCGTGGACAGGGACACGGGGATGAACGCCGTCATCGCCTACAGCATCATCAAGAGGAAAGGGGCTGAGCCAGGGTCGTTCGTCATTGACCCAGAGACGGGGAACATCACACTTCAACGGGAGCTGAGCAACCGCGGCCTTTACAGCCTACTGGTTCGGGTAAGTGACCACGGACAGCCTGAGCCACTGCACGCCACCATCATGGTCAACCTGTTCGTCAACGAGACGGTCAGCAACGAGAGCTACATTCAGAGCCTACTTACCAACGAGGCGGAGGTTGTGGAGGTGGAGGAGAGGCCTTGGTATGTTGGGCAGCTGACGGACAGGCCACGGCCATTTGAGCTGTTCCCATGCCAACCGGTCCTCATTGCGTTGTCGGTGACCTGTCTGGGGCTACTGTTGGTTGTGATCGCGCTTGCTTCCTACATCTGCTGCCGTAGGATCAGGGAACATGGTGGGGATGGACAGGAGGAGGTTGAGACCCCTTTAAATATGAATGGAGGCTCAGTGCAGCTCGGGGACCGAAAGATCAGACAGATGGCCAACATCTGATACCTTGCTCTGCTCCTCCCTACACCACTGCTGTTTACATGAATGTTTACAAGACTCACTGTGACAGGTGTAGCCCTGGATTGAGATTCTGATCATAGCGTTGTACTTCGATACATTGCGATTAGATGTAAACGTGTCGATATTTAAACAGATTGTGTGTCTTTGACCACCGTCATAAAGCATTTTGTTGCTGCCTTTTCAGAAACTATGATTGCGTTTCTAAAGACGATGATTAATGTGTCACTGGTTAACTGTTTTTGGTTTAATAACAACAAAATAACAAGGGATATAATAAGAATTTCTATATTGTGTATAGGGAAATGTATATTTTATATTTTTATATAAAGCTTAAAACAATGAAAAAATAATGTGTACCAATGTGACGCCACATTCCCTATTTTAATTATTCTGATCCAAATCTAAAGGTCTCATGTTTGGTTTACTGTTTGGTTGGAGATAGAAACATATCTAGATGTGTAAATGATGTAACATAGTTTGTTCCTGTGGTATTTTGGAGGTGCATGCCTACTCTGACCTCCATGAATCATCTAACATAAGGCTGTGGATATATACAGACAATCGGACCCAATCGTGTTTAAAAAGAGACACCACTAATAACCCCCATGCCAATTGGTCTACAACCATTGTGTACTTTGTTTATTTTAACAACGATACCACACAACAATGTATCAATCCTCAACTCTCCCACACACCTTGTCATTTGTGAAAAGAAAATCTACTTGTTTGTGTGTGAGAACATTTCTTGTAAGTATTAAAAGTGCTTTATTTTTTAAATCACTTAGGGTTTTCATTCATTTCATGTACTTCCCAGTTTTTACTTAAAAAACCTTTTGCTTACAGCTGTAAAAAACAGCTCTTAACCACAGCCCCACAGCAATACAAATATACTAAATCGTGGCTTTGAGTGCACCATCAAAGTTTGTAGAGGAATGCTGAAAGCCTCCTCCACAATCCAGTCACTCCCAAACTATGGTTTGGTCCACCTTCTGAGTTAGAGTTACCCTAGGTTTCTATGCAACATAACAGCAAACCTGAACAACAGGCCATTCTAAAAACACTAGAGATTTAATGCAACACTGAACTCTTTGTGACTTATCATAGTTCCACCTACAAAAGAAACACAGTTAATGCCCATGAATGTACCTTTGCAGGTCTGTGTTACATTATATATACCGGTAATTATTTCATGCTATTTACTATTTAGTCCCGTAGCAGAAATTTTCAAGAAAACCATAAAGGTGAAATCAGATCCATGTCGTGTCGAGAGAAGGGGTAAGGTAAGTCTAGCTCTGGGACGCCTGCAGGTTAAGCTGGGGACATTTGGGGATCGAACCTGGAAGGATGGCTGGTAGTCAAACACACTTCGGAATCCTGCCCTGCTATTATAATGAGCAGTAGAATAGGTTAGGAGGAAGTGGACATAATATTCAGAACTTACATTTTATTCAGAATTGTGTTTGAGTTTAGTGTATATGTTCCATAACGACTATGCGACTATGCAAATCTATGCAAAGGGACCACCATGCAAAAGTTACAAGATCCCTACAAATGGTGTCGTTATCTCTGTACTCGCACTGCTCCCTGGGTAGAAGTGTACAGTCTCCAAAGAGCTGCTATTAGAGGAAAGGACAGAGAAGAGAGGGCAAGAACGTCTTGTTCCCTGGTAAATGGAGAATGGACTGCTTTTACCGGACTTATCTGTATGTGCCAGCTATTTCAGAATCAGAGGCATTTAAAGAGCTTTGAAATGAATTCCCAGGGATTCACCCATTCATAAGCTGTTTCACCCAAGCGAGGCAGAACCAGCCTATCTGGATGTTTCCAGTCTTTATTTGGCATAACTCATGTTGCATCATTATTGCTGACGCTAAAGTGATCAAACATTTACCCTAATCGTTTACTCATTTAAGGTACTTCTTTCCATACATAGGCTAGCGAGGAAGACAAAACTGTTTAGTGTGGTTGTCTGACAATGCAGGCAGTACATCACCACGGCTAAGCTGATAAATAGTTTGAATTGATTAAATAATGAGAGGAGGTCCCGTTGGGGTATCTAACTGGCTTGCATTGCTCAAACGCAATTGCGGCATAAATTACAGACCAGCAGGATAGAGTAGTGTTAGCATCATGAGATGGACGGGCGAAAGACAATAGGAGCTGCTGGCCATCTCTCTCCATATCCCTCTTTTGTGTCGTCTCCCGCCCACTGTTTCTCTCCCTATTTTTCTCTCTCTCTTGCTCTCTCGATCCCCTTCCTTCTTCCTCTCTCTCTCCCTCTCTGCTAAAGCTGCATGACTTGTGCACCAGTAGTGTAATAGCTTGATGATTTGGAGTCGAAATGTCGAACTAATTGTCCTTCATCAGCGGTCACGTTTGGAAATAGCCGTCGGCACTGTTCACACTATTGTCGTTCACAAAGTCTTAATGTGGCAGAACAGTGTTTTACCCGCTGAACTCCCAGCCTCTCTTTTTCTTTGTCTGAATCCTCAAGACCAGGAAGCAGTGAGTCAAGCTTTGCCCAAATCTGGCAGGAGCCGTCCAGCCAGCGGGGCCCATGCCAGCTCCCTGACCCAGAGCCAACAGAGCTCATCTGGTAGGAGAAAACACTGGGATATAAATAGGAACACCTTCCCAACTTTACTCTCTCTCTCTCCCACTGAGTAAACAGTTACAGCATTAGATGTATGGCATCAATACCAGACCAGGCAGTTGAAAACCGATGCGTCCTCAGCGCACACCATAGTGGGCGATGAGGTGATGCGGAATACCGAGAGCGGTAACACTAGCCCTCCAGCCAAACTGTAATCCCAGGTGAGGATAATATGGCCGGCTAGTGTGTGAAAACAAGCAGAGGGGAGGTTAATAAATGGTAGGCTCTGAGGAGGGGGGGGTTGAGGAGGTGCAGACTGTGTTGTTCTTGGACACGGTGTAATGACTCCATGTTAGACAACTGTATGCTCAGCTTTATTATGCGGTTATATGCGGTCCTTGTTCTGTCTTTTGATTGGATCAAGACAGGGACATAGAAACAGGCGTATACAGGATATAGATAGATTGATGGGTGGACGGACGGACAAACACAGAAGGACGGACAGACAGACAGACAGACAGACGGACAGACAGACAGACAGACAGATAGATGGAGATAGAGGGAGGGAGGAAGGCAGGGGGAGACGAAGACAGATAGATCGAAAAACAAATAAATGGATAGATATATAGATAGATAGACAGGTGTATAAACGGACAGAGAGCAAGAGATAGACAGACAGATAGAGTAGACAGACAAAAGGATAGACAGACAGAAAAACAGTTGCTCTTCACAGCTTCTACTTACCCTCACCCCATGACCTCTAAGTCTGAAGGGGCCCATTTAAGGTAAACCTCTCTCCCAGCACGCAGGAATCCTTCTGACATGATCACCCCCTAGCTCAAAGGTAAGAGGTCAGTGGATGACCCTCTCCTCTGGACAACCCTTGCTTTATGGAGGATTGAATTAATGTTTCCCATTCGAGATGACCTTTAACCTTTTGCTAAACCCAGCAGCGCTAATTCCCCCATATAGTTTTAACGCTCTGATAGCTAATCCCACCTTAAATCCTAACCACACACACTCACAACCAGGGAGGATTACCTACAGATTAACTCACGACAACCATCACTCTGCAGGGAGTCACCGCAAGGGTGTGGCTGGTAACCTTCAACACGTATCCTTGGAGGCCCGGCTGACCTACACAAGGAATCCTGGTTGGCAAACTGGAATAGGCTGTCAAACTGCATTGTACACAATGTGGCGATTGCAGTTCATATGTACCTCTTACCCTAGTCTCTTCAATCAAACTTTAGCTTGCTAATCTAACCATATACCAAATCTGTATTTGGGGTTGATTCTGTACATACATAACTATTGGCCACTCTCTCTGATCATTACTGTTTTATTGGGATTTGACCCTTACCATTGCCCTCAAATGTATGGCCCTTAATGTAACTATTACTTGTGGAAGCGTGCACCCTTCTGTTAATAAGTCAACATTTGTATTTATGCTACCTACCGTTCCCATCACATTTATTGGTGTTCCTATGGTTATTGCACCTTACTTGCTATTTAACCTTGTTAATCTTATTGAATTTATTAGCATTTTGCACTCTATTTATTTGCTCCTTTCCCACATTGTATTACAACTGCCGCACAATTATTTCCCTTGTGATATTTTCTAATCTAAAGTCTGATGGCAGACAGCTCAAATCTGGGTGAACTGGCAGTTCTATTTATTTTGTTTCATATTTGTGTCGACCAATGATGTTCATGGAAGGTGGATCGTGGATCTGGAAGTGCGTAACTGGCCTTTAATGGCTGACACAAATTCAGCCAGTACTATTAGTACTACTATTAGACCAAAAGAAAGGGTCTGAAAATGTTTTGAATCAACACTGTGTAGACTGACTACTGTAGAAATGAAATACCCGTCTAAAAGCTTTTTCCACTGGCCCAAATCAGTTTATTTTTCGTTAAAGTATCTCCGTAAAGAAAGTGGAAAAAGGCATTTATTTGCCCCTTCTGTATTTTACTTCCCTCTCCCCAGAAGTCCTGCGAGAAGGATTGCTGATGCCCAAATTATCCTTATCCTGAGAATGTTTTTTAAGGTAGTATGTATGTAGCGCAAAGCCAGCCACTATTTTGCACAATTTTTGGGCCAAGTATGGACCCCTAACCCTTACCCTATGTTGTGTGTAGCTTGAAGCCAGGCCCTATGTTTCAGGTCTTATGTATGTACGCCTAACTCTTACCCTGTGTTTTAGGTTTTATGTATTTACCCCCGAACCCAGGCCCTATGTTGCAGGTATTGTGCATGTACCCATACCCTTACCCTATGTTTCAGGTCATATGTCTGTACCTCTGACCCTATGTTTCAGGTCATATTGATGTGCCCGGAACACAAACCATATGTTGCAGGTCATATGTATGTACACCTTACCCTCATCCAATTCTCTATACACCCTCATAATAGAGCCTAAAAATGCTAGTGTCCCCCCATGCCCCCCACACACACACACACTGGAAAGTCCTTCTGAAATGACAGTAAATACTTAATGCCGTCGACAAGCGAGTAATTATGATCACTCCCAAGCGATCAGCTTTCCAGATTGGCTTCATTGTGTTTCCCCTTCGTGGAAATCAAACAACGCAAGACAAAGCACAGTGGGCGTTGGGTTACAGAGGGCTGGGCGAACACGGCGGGCCATGTTTCCCAAGATATGAGACCTAATACCCCCCAGCTGCCCCCCATACGCTCACCCCCCCCCCCCCCCCCCCCCATCACCCTTCATAAGACAATCTACACATTATTCAGCTGCTGGAAATCACTTTGATCAGATTGGTCTCCCCGATGCAGTGAAGCGAGCCCACATAATCCAGTATCAGCCTTTTCATCCTCTTATGGATTTTGTTACTCATTTCCTTAATTCTCCTTTCCCCCTCTCCCCCCCAGTCAGCCCACCCCCTCCTCCACTCCACCCCTCCCCAGCAGATCCCTCTTTGTAGCAGTCAGCCAACCAGCACAGCGGAGTGGGGAGTGTGTAGGCTGTAGGGCTGTGTGTTGTGTATTATGTTTGTTGTCCACTGGGTGGTTTTATTTATAGTGTGTTTGCTGTGGCTTTTGTGTTTTCTACTTTGTGTGATACTGTACTAACTGTGAGGAGTGTTTTGAGTTTAATTGTGAGTGTAGTGTGTATTATGGAGCATGTACATTGTTTATGTTGTACTGTGTGCTGTATATTGAATCTGTGTGTGTGTGTGTGTGTGTGTGTGTGTGTGTGTGTGTGTGTGTGTGTGTGTGTGTGTGTGTGTGTGTGTGTGTGTGTGTGTGTGTGTGTGTGTCTGGGTGTGTGTGTGTGTGTGTGTCTGGGTGTGTGTGTGTGTGTGTTTTTGTATCTGGGTGTGTTTTTGTGTATGTGTGTTACGTTCTGTGTCTGTGGTTTTGTGTTGCGTTAGATACAGTGTAAAGTCTGATTGGGGCGTTTCTCTGGAATAGTTCCATAAGCTTCCTTTCATGGTTACCGTGACAACACATATAAAGCAGAACATAATAACCCATAATCATTCAGTAATTAACTCAATGATGAGAGAAAAAAACAAATGAGACAGTATAATTACTGAACAATTAAGGTGAAATATCACTTTAAAAAATATATTGTGAGCAACAAACTCCATCATTCTGTGACACTTACTCTAGATTTAGCAAAATAGAATGTACTTTTTTTCTGTTCTTTTGTTGTTTTAACCCCAGGGCAAAAAGGACATTATATGCACTGCGACATGTCCAGATGGTCCCTAAACCTGCTAGCAACGCCTCAGCACATAAAGACTTCATGAAACCTTCTTTCTCCCTTAGGATTAACATGGATGGCTAGAGATGGGTCAAGCCAAGTCAGAAACATTCATTCTGTGGCCCAGTTCCGGGAATTACTTTAACTACAATACTTTTTGGATCTACATTTCTACTTCTCTTAACTGTGTTTGTATTGAGTGTATATTTGTATCATTATATTGTTCGATTTTTGTAGCATACTATTATTGTTACGCACTTTCGAAAGTCTGCCTTGTCTTATATTTGTTATGGTATTTTTGCAAAATATAATATGTGCATCCATACATTGAAATTGACGTTATACATGTAGGCTATTTGAAAAATAAAGACAGCTCTCAGTGATATCAATGACAATGGTGATACACATATAGTCCACAGTCCCAATCAGATCTACAGAACAAGATGAAAAGATGGAGAAGAAGAAGGAAGGAAGAGAGCCCTCTTTCTTCTCTCCAAGACTCTCCGACAGTCCAACCCCTACTGCCTGACCCAGATCCTTGAGGCTATTGTTCAAACCCTCTGCTTCGATGTGCCCTCGGTCGTCTGTCCGACCCGGGGCACATAAAAGCAGTGTCTGAACAGTAGCATTGTCAGCCGGTTAGTGTTCATGATGTCATGATGTGACATTGTTTTGTTGCTTCACTGCGTTTCGGTGCCAAGATTCAGAGCGTGTGATCAAGTGAAAAGATGGAAGAGGGTCATCTCTAGGGGTGTGTCTGTTAGGGGGAAGGGGGGGGGGGGGGGGGGGGGGGGATGCACTCACTGCTTCTCATCTGCTGCAGAGACAGAGAAGACACCACTGATTTGATCTTATGAATAGGACGATTACTGTAGAACTTGGGTGGTTTTAGTTTATGATAGGGTTTATGTAAAAATTTACTGTAACATGTACTGCCACAACAAAAAAACATGAATCCATGTTCACACACACACACACACACACACATAGACGGACAGAATCAAACATACATGCACATAAAAACACACATCTTTGTGAATGCATGTGCGTGCACACACTCACACTCTTACACATGCACATACATACTGCACACACACACACACTTGAATTTACATTCACACAAACACATTCACACACACATCCGCAGCTATTCTCAAGAGCTGTGATCCTCCAGGATTAGACAGCCCAGACCCATAGTTCAGAGACAGAGCTGTTAGACAACCAAAGGGTTTCATGGGTCTTCTGGCTCCACACTGACAGGAAATACCAGATTTCATTCATCACGACCATTCCAACAGATTGCTTATTTATGTGTATCCAACGCTGCTCTTCCAACTTACATTCACATTACAATTAACATTCAAACTTTTATCCAAAACAAAGTCAAAGCATACAAACAATTTCAGAGTTAAAAAAAAGATGCGTTGCACAACCTATATTTACTAAATAAACAGCTGGAGAGACTGAAGAGTAGCTCTAGGAATCACAACCTGAGGTTAGTTTATATAAATAGTAGCTATAGTAACTCCCATTCCTGAATAAAGGCACTGGTCTTGCTTTGGGGACAAATAAATAATTGTTGGTGAGCAGCAGTGATAGTGTGCAGTATCTATAGTAATAGTTTAACGGAAGCGGTTAAAAGCTATAGTTTCAGAGTAGTAGTATAGTGGTATATAGTAATAGTGTTCCAATGTAGATGCATAGCAGTTCAGTAGCTAAAGCAGTCGAGCAGTTGTATATCTGTAAAGTGGTCTAGTGATAGTATAACAGTAATTGGAGAGTAGTAAACTAATAGAATAACACTAGCTGTGCGGCAGGCGTGACGTGCAGAATAGTGTCGTTGTGTAGTAGTATCTCAGCTATATGAGTGGGGGGCCGCAGGGGTAAGAAGCACGTAATCTGGGATATCTTGTAATCTGTTGTCCTGCCTTAGGGGAGGAACTGGTCCTTCATTTCCTTTCCTGATTATCATGTGGTCATTAATTATATTCTCTTTGCTCTTCCTCTCTCACACATATATTATGCACACACACTCTCTCGCACACACATACACACACACACAGGGACAAAGACATGCAGGCAGGAACACACATGCAGACACATAAAAAAGCATGCACAAGTGCACACACACACCTCCCACACAGCTACTCATTCACCCTGTAAATGACTGTTGATGCAACATCATTACACTCTGCTTACATCATATGTGCACAGTGGAACAAGCACTAAATGCAGGTCTTCAACGTGCACTCTCTTTTACGCCTGCTTTTCCTGTTCTCTTTTACCGTCTGCTTCTCCTTTTATCCTTTAGTGTCTGCTCATCCTTTCATCTTTTAATGTTTGCTTCTCCTTTTCTTTTGATGCCTGCTTTTACTTTTCCCTTTTACTGTCTGCTTTTCCTATTCTCTTTCAGTTTATTTCTCCTCTTGTCTTTTACTGTCTGCTTCTCCTTTTCTCTTTCACTATCTGCTTCTGTTCCCTTTTAATGTCTGCATCTCCTTTTCTTAAACTCCCTCCTGCTCCTGTTCTCTTTTACTGTCTGCTTCTCCTGTTCTCATTTGACGTCTGCTTCTCCTGTTCTCTTTTACTGTCTGCTTCTCCTGTTCTCATTTGACGTCTGCTTCTCCTGTTCTCTTTTACAGTCTCCCATCCACTCGTACTCTTGTTCACCCTCTCTCCTTATCTGCCATCTGTCCAAGGGTACAGTACCAGTGTTCTGCATACAAACACACACACACACACGCAAACACACACACACGCACGCACACACACACGCACAAACACTCATTAAAAAACTGTAACCTATCAGGGATCATCAGCCGGGTGTGTCTTAATGCACAAGTCTGGTGTGGCTTTTCCACAGCTCACTGGCTTCTCTCTGTTCATGTGTAGATAAAACGCAGAAAGGGTTTTCCGGGGGAGAGAAAGGAGAAGAGAAAGGAGGGGACAGGTGTTACGTCTGACTGCTCCAAGCCACCCCCGTGAGGGACGATGGAGGTAAAGAGAACACGCTCAGATGTTCAGATCTTACTGGTGGGGCACTGAATCAATCCACTATTCTCCGAGCTTGGAGGGATTCCCAAAGCCCACACATGGAGATGAGAATAGTTCAACAGTCTTGATAAGGTTGTGATAGAAACTACAAGCCATTTCTCCTCTCAAACTTTCCTTCTACTTTCATTTGTTTCATTCGACTCGATTTAGATAAAAGTATCTGCTAAATTACTCGACAGCAAATAAGCATACAGAGGGACATAACAACTGACCAAAGAAAAAATAATTGCTAATAATTGCTCATTGCTTCCGGGTCAAGTAAAGTACATTTTTCGAGTATATCCCCCTTAATCACAGTTACAGTGGCTCAAGTCTCACAGGGCTTCACAGGACCTGAATATACAACAGGCCCCCTAGCGTGATGGGGGCCTGAAGGACAAGGAGAAACTCCACAAACCCACAGAGAAGAAACCTTGAGAAGGAACATAGAACTTCCAGTGATGGTTCAGAGTGCAATAGGTGCCGTCATGGACAAACAATGTCATAGCATAACAAGCAAAACCCTTTAAATGAATTCAAAACATGTGGTTGTGTAGAGGTGGCAAGTATCAAGCGGCTTGCCCTCAAGTTCCTCCCTGCCATGTGTCCCCTATATAAGGACAGGAACCTGGTTACACTACCATGTGTGGTTGTGTGCTCACATGTGGCCAGATAATCAGCCACTGTAGCAGGGTCTCCTTGTTAGAGAAAGAGCTAGCAGAACAAATCTTACCCTCCTGCTGCCGGTCAACAGTCCTATGCACCTCTACGCCACCTCCAAACATCCTCCCCCCCCACCTCCTTCAAACCTCCTCTACACACACCCCAGACATCATTCCCACCACCCCTTTACCTCCTCTGCACCTCCTTCAACGGTCTACACCATCTGCTCCACACTGCCTCGACACGTCATCCCAACACCTCCTCTACCCCCATCACCTCTACCTCGTCACCATATCATCTCCACATCCCCTCCACGTCCTACTCACATCCTCCTCACCACGGCCTGGACATCCTCCAACCGTTGTCCATGGAATACGTTTCTTTCAGGGGAATGGTCCAATACACGACCAGGGACAGAAAAGTGATGTTTTTTGTCTGACGGTTAGTTTGTTGCTTTCACCGATTCGAACTCGACATTATCACTGTTGTATTGTGGATGTCAATTGACTTTTACTTTGAAAACTCTGAATGTGACACAGTTGTGTGCAGATTGAAGATTTAAGTCTGACACTGAGACAGAATCAAGCCGTTCGTCAACAATAAGGGCCGATCGCTTTCCCTGACAAAGGACTTTAACAACAAGGTGTTCATCACACACTCACCAAACTTCCATTCTATTTATCCCTCCCGCTGAGCGCCGCGGTTCTGTCCGGCCAGACCAACAAACGGGGCCCATTTGTAAGCTAAATCGTCCTGAGTTGGGGCGCAACGGCAGCTTTGGCGGTAACCAACTCTGACAGCATGTTTGAGGTGTCGGCTACATGGCCCAGTGCACACACTCCAAACCCCCCCCCATCACCCATTAGTCCAGACAGGCCAGCAGGGTGCTTGTTAGGAGCCCTCTCTCTGCGGTGGTTCTGGAGCTCCTGAGACTACAGGGGGGGGGGGGGGGGTAATCTGTTTACTTTGTTCGAAGGAGGAGGGGAGGATGTGGGTTGAGGAGGGATGACCGTCAACTCAAAACAAATAAGTTCCTGGCTGTGAGGAAACACATCGAGAAGACTTCGACATGGGAAAATTATGATCTTAACCTGTTCTGTCCCGGCAGTATTTTGTTTTTTTTCGCCTATACACATACCCAAATGGAAAAGCTTATAACACAGTAACCCTAAGTCCTAGATGGATGTATGATGCTTCATTTGAAAGCTGACAAGCTCTAGTTTCTGTAGATATGTATTATTTGGCATGTTTCATACACACAACCTAAATGACATCAGTTCAGACATGGCTCTAAAGCAATTTTTTTGTCTTCGAAAATATAGGTCATAATTGAACTACAATAACTAGGATGTGCTTTATATGTAAGGCATATGGCAATATGCCAAATACCTTCTACATCATGCCAACTACACCTGGAAGAAATTTTGGAGTTCTAGGCCTAAACCTTGGGGAGTTAATGGAGTTTTTATGGTGTGTTGTCACTGGCGGCACAAACCTCTCCAAAATGTCTCCAAATGGCCAAATTGTGCCAAATGCATTTACTCTACTTCTGTGACACTGGAAACATTACTGAAGCATTTTGGTGACTATAAAACCTTTCTCCATGATTCAAAACATAATTTTTTCACACATTCATTTGATATGGCCATATTGAGATATTGGCCATATCATGAAAATATGACAAGAACTAAATAAACAATATATGCGCAAAATATGCGCAAAGTGAGTTGTCTGCCGTGTTGACCCAGCTTTATATCTCGGCTCATACGTATCACACCTGGACACGCCTGGCAGCGTTGGCAAGGTAAACTCATTGGCTAGAAGCCCAAGTGATTGATATATCAATAGCCAATACGCTGTCCCTATACTAAAGCCGCGAAACAAAGTAAACAAAGCCCATTGGCCCTTCGAACTGGGAGCGCTCCATCTACTTCACGGGCTGTACCGGGGTGAAAACTGAACAGAAAAAGACGGGGACACTTTTATTTTGTAGCCAGCAAAGTGATGAAAACAAGCATACCCAACAACTCCATACTGGAGGTAGAGAAAATATCGATACGGCTGCGAACGTCTGGATGTTAGTTGACGAACAAAGTTTGGAGATGGTAAACAAATGGACTTTACACGACGATATTCACAAGCTGGAATAATTTTATGAAAAACCATTTGGATGCTTTTGATCAGTGGATTCTCACGGACAATTGGAATATAAATAATTGAGGAATGGACACATATTACGGTTCTCAGATTGCTTCAAAGGTAGCATTTCCGGTTTACCATGCTGGTAAATATCAATATTTATGGTTTTGTGCTCATGATTTATAGAAAAAAACAACCGGATGAATAAATTGTGGAGATTCTACCCTTTCTAACGACGTATAGAATGTCTGTAATGATGAAAGTTGAAGCGGGTTATGTCGCTCCGTAGTGGAAACATATCGTCAACAAACCCAATCGCCCACCGGTGGGCGATTGGGTCTTAAGAGAGCTCATGCAATATAGTTATGCGGTTATGTAATAGAATAAAGGTGGAGGTTGTGACATGAAGTTATCAGTGTATGTTTTAAAGTTATGAGGTTATGTTACGTTCTAAAGTTATGAGGGTATGTTGTTATGAAGGTATAGGGTTAGGGTTAAACAAAGCCTTAATGCCTATAATAATCCTTAGGTCAATTCAACATAAATATTAATTCAAGTAAAGTTCGACAAACTTATTTTAGAACTATAAAAATGTGTATCCAATTGGTTAAACTATTTGAGACCTGCTTAAACAATGCAGAAACTGAGAATTTTAATAGTCTTTTTTGACATGTTTACCATTTTTTAACTACCAAATTGAATTACCGTATGTCTTCTTTTTATCAAAAGAGCTCAAAGGTTCCCCCATTATCTGTCAGAAGACGCTAGTCTTGCGTGTTTAAAACACCAACATAATTTCATTAGGAGATTAGAGAGACCATTAGTGTCAAAGATGAGCTTCGTTTTAGCAGCACTTTATTCACCTCTACCTCACTCGGCAGGTACACTCTCTCCCCTCTCCTACTCCTCATCTCCCCCCCCTCCCCTCACCTCACGTCGTCATGCCCTCCCCCTCAGCGCCTCTCCCTATCGCCCCTCTTGCCTCCACCTTCCTCTCCCGTCTCAGCAGGTACGGTGGAAGTGGGTTTAATTGGGGCCAAACGAGGGGACCGGTATGAAGATGGCAGTAAAGCTGTCAGGCAGAAGCCAGCTGAAAGGTTTACGCGTTCAACAAAACAACAGGCGTCTAGCTGGCTGGTGCCGCAACGAGGCTGCACAGCACAATAGAACAGAACAAACTCAGAGAGATACAAAGCATAGAAACAATTAAATAAAATAAAAAAAAGATACAAACTAGATACACACAGATAAAAACTATATAAACACAGATTTACAAATTAGATATATACACCGAGAAATACAAACTAGGTATTTCGAGATAGAAACGATACATACACGGTTACACAAACTAGAAATACACAGAGATACAAAGTAGATATAAGTAAAAAAAGATAAAACTTGATATCCACAGAAATACAAACAAGCGATACAAACTACCGGTAGATACAAAGCAATATACAAACTAGATATACAGAAGGATACAAACTACAACACGGAAATATACAAACTAGTTATACAGAAAGATAAAAAGAGATACAAACTTGAAACATTAAAAGTATGCAGAGATAGACTATGGTTTGCTGGGTGTGTGAACGTGTTGTGAGTTTGATCATGTTGCCATCTGTAAATGGGTGACTTATTTGTTTAGATAAGGAGACATCTTTCTAGGCTGTTTGAAGCAGAAATAAACCACAGTAACAACTGAATCACGGTACAATAACATGAGATGTTTTCATAAAATAAATCATGAATGAATAATGTAACATGAAAAAAAATATGTATTCATCATCTTAACCTGTGCATCTGTTGACCTGCTTTTGACCTGCCTTCAATATGAAGGAATAAGATAAGGATTCCTTCTCTGACTCCGGAGTAGTGGTCAGAAGTCGTTTTGGCATGAAATCCAGGGATCAACAAGTCATGCATGTTAAGAGTATTACATTCTGGTTACACCAACCATTAAATCTGATTTCAAATGACACCACTGGGCATTGTCTAACCTTTGCCACTCCTTTGTGTGAGAGTGTGACAAACTCTGTGACTAACAGACAGCCTACCCTGATTAAAGCCCAACAAGGAAGTTGCAAGCTTTGCAAGACAAATTACATTTGCATGAGATGGAAATGAAACCAACATGTGATTTCGCATTTGTGTGGCTTGTGTGCCAGATGCTGCTTCAAGTATGTCTGTCTTTCAATTACATTTGTTTCACTTTCACAGGCGACCCTCAGACGACCGGAAGACCCTTGGGACCCTCTCTACATCCTGCCATTCTGTCTAATCAATTTCGACAAAAACGCTAAAAACACACCATTTCCCCTTGTGTGTTGTAGACAGAAATGCCAGACAAATAAGGAGTTGTATTTCGTAAGATTCCCATTTATCTGTGTTTTTTCTTGACGCTACAGTTTCAGAAGCTGTCAGTGTAGAATGTGAGATCACAGCAGTAAAAACAGAAGGAAAAAAACAGAAGGATGAAAAGATGAAAACTTTGACAGCAGCCTGTTGTTCTAAAGTCAGTATGTATGTGCTGTCAGAATGGGTGGGAGGAGGGGTGATGTAGGGTTCCTGGTTCTGTGATTTCATAAAATGATTTGGTTGGTTTCAAATGTATTCTAAATGCGGGCTGGCATGGTGAGGTCCTTGTAAGGGCTGTTTTTAGGAAGGCTGGAATCGTCTTCTCTCTCTCTAGATGACCCACAGGAACTAACCCCTTCGCTCGCTCCCTTCCTCTCCACTCTCCCTATCTCCTATTTTCTCGTCCTCCTTCCCCTCTTCTCCACTCTCCCGTCCCTTTCTCCATTTACGCTCTACTTTCCACCTCCCCTCCATCTCCACCCACTCCTCTCCAACTATACGTACCAAGCCCCCCCAACCCCCCCCCCCCACATACACACACACAGACACACACACACACACACACACACACACACACAGACACACACACACACACACACACACAGACCTCCCTCTCCCTTCTTGTGAGAGCAGCAGGTTAAATGCAGCATTGGAAGAGAGCTGGCGGGCTGGAGGGAGGAGAGGGAGTTGGAGTTGTGGTGGTGGATTCAGTGGGGCGGAGTTCCAAAGAGCACACTGGGCCCAGACCTCAGGGGTCACATGTCAGATGTACAAAGGTTCTACAGTGTTGCGTGGGAGGCGGTGGGGGTCACCGCGGCAACGAGGGTCAGGGCAGCGTGGGTCGAGGCATCGCATTTAGGAGCGACGGAGGTGCTTAGAGAGAGCAGGCCAGCTGGGAGACGGAGGAACTAGAGGAGGAGGTATGGGGAGGGGAGGCCATTCCTCCCTCTGTTAGCCAAACTTATCAGGTTGCACTGGGGAGTCAGGGAAGAGAGACCATGTGAGAGGAAACGAAGGAAAGAGAGTGAGACCCTGAGGGAAAAGAGAAAGTGGTTGTAAGAGAACAGGGAGTCAGTGAAAGAGAGACATAGTGCCCGTGAGAAAATGCCCATGAAAGAGAGACCAAGCGAGAAAGATAGAAAGATTCAGAGAGAACTGTTAGGTGTAAGAAGTGTAAGATAAGTAGTCCATCTGTAGTCTCATCATTAGAGTGAGTCTTGTGTGGGCTCAGCAAGTATAAATAAGCCTGTACGGTTCTTTGAGTTTCAATGAAACCTCCAAACAGGAAGTGATGTCAGAGAGTATGTTGCAGATCTGCTAAAGGCAGCACAACAAGCAGCTGTGAATGCGATGGTGGAGGGATGGATAGACAGAAGAAGTGAAGAGATTGTTTGCAGACTCTAAGCTACACTCTGGAGGATATTTGTAGACCTTTGGTAGTCGAAGGCCCAATCCAATTTCCTACTTATAGCCCTAACACTCTTTCGAGTGCCAACCGCTTTTCGACCTGCCCCTCTGAAAAGAGTTGCAAGATGTATTGGTTGAATCATCCATCGTGAAATGGGACAACCCTAAGAGACCTAGCTACGTCCGCAGTAGTCAGCAATGGCGTTTAAGTAGACACGTTTTTTTTGGCAGATATTTCGAGTTTTTACCATGCCGTCTTGCAGCTGTGTTGATTCTGTTGAGTGGGCTATAGGCATCCTTTTGCGGTTGTCATCAGTAAATCAGCAAACTGCCTCCCTGTTAGGGCAATAGTGGTATTATCACAACGACTTTTGCCATACATCTGATGGCGATAGGAAACATGATAATTATCGAACCGTTCACAACTTAGAAATTTCATGTGAACAATCGATCAAACAAGTCATAAAAAAGGACAGCTTCATTACCAGGCCACTTCATGACAGAACAGCGCTGCTCTGTAGGTTAGCAACCCGTGCTCCTTCCCTGCCAGTCTGCATAGATATTGGACAGCGGTAACAAGCGCAGAAACTTGTGCTGCTGGACTACGGTCATTGTATGCCTTCAAAGGGGGGATCTGCAAGATTATGATGCTAGCCTTCCATTTTTATGCTTGCTATAAATAAATGGTCCATAATAGTTAATAATAATAAAGTATAATTGAAACGAAATTAAACTAGGACAACATGACGGTTTTGTGTTCGCCACTATCTCGACGATGAATCGCAATTAAGGCATTCAATGAGATTTCTTAAAACATCCGATTTTGATATGCCTGGGAAAACTTCAGTTTGAAGGGCCATGCCAGCCCTACCAGTTGGAACAACCCCTCTCTCCAAACAAGAACACCATACCCCTACAAGTGAACAGGTAAGATGGAGGGGTAGGGCTTATTGGTAGGGGCGAGGGGTGAATTTGGTCATAGCTTTGCCCCTTACAAGCTGAAAGGCCATCGCAGGGGAAGGTAACCACCTTTAGGTTTTCAACACAGCAGTTTTCAAAAGCTGGTCTATAAAATACATTCTTGACACAGACCTGCAGCACCTGTATGTCATACATGGCTCTTACAATCTTAATGTGTTGCAAGTCGTTTTCAGCCTTCAATGTTTTAAATTGAGCCACTAAAACAGTTTTTTGTCCCAGTGAAAAAGCGTTCTCCAGCAATGTCCAGGTGGAATAACTAAAATATGAATTCAGTGGAAGATCAAACTACATGGATTATTGAACAAATCGAAAAGCCAATCTAATCCTTGTCTGCATCTTTCCATGAAAAAATCCACCAAAACTCAGAACAAACCTCTATATTCGATTTCCCAAATTATTATCCCAAGTTAAATCCAAACGTCATCAAAAAATCTGCTCCTTGCATCCAACATGATTCTTTAGGGAACACACCGGAGGGTATTACAGAGCCATTAGGAAACTCTCTCATCCCTCTCCTCCTCCCTCCCACTCTTCACTTTCAGTGCTTCCTGTTCAATAGGTT
This sequence comes from Gadus morhua, assembly GCF_902167405.1. NCBI lineage: Eukaryota > Metazoa > Chordata > Actinopteri > Gadiformes > Gadidae > Gadus > Gadus morhua. The sequence continues at coordinate 14,339,988 of NC_044061.1, forward strand.
TCCATATTACCTCCTGTCAATTATTTATCTGCGGCCACTGGGAGGAGAAAACAAATCCTGCAGCCCGGGGACACAGAATATCAGGCTGACCCTCCCACTGAACCCTGCCGCCTTTGTCTGCTCCACCCCAGCGGCGGGCGATTGTTTCATGATGTGTAAACGTGTTGAATGGCGAAAGCTCGGAAATGGCCGTCCAAATGCGGATGTGTGTGTGTGTGTGCGTTGGTACTGTGTGTGCTGCACGGTCGAAGGGGTAGCGATAGTCCCTTTTGTAATGTGCAAAATGATATCTCCACCGCGAGCATCTCCATTACAGGCGGACCAGATTGTCTTACCCAACGGATTTGCTTGGCAGAACACGACAAATGAGCGCGGGGAATCGATCTCTAGGCGTGAACGGCGACAGCGTTTTAAAGCCAATGAATAAGTCATTAGATGGCTGGGAGTATATATAAAACCATTGAACATCTTTAAGGCTGTGAATGATTAGGAAATGCACCGCAGACATTATTTTATAGGCTTATCTTTTCCGACCAAAGTTTGGGATGGATTTTACCTTATCTGATGGAGTAATTTAGTTTATCCGAGGTGGTAATTGAATTCCAAAACTTCATTAGCTTATCTACCCGACCCCGAGAAGGAAAGAGGAAGGCAGTCATTTTAAATCCTGGCGGATTCCATAGGGCACAGAAACTTAACAATAGACATGGCAGATATTTGCAACTGTAGTTTATTAACATGATGATGCAGGCGGTCTATAAACCCTCATACAATTTACAAGAGATAAGAGTCCGTAACAAAGTCCTTGGAAATTGACGTCAGGTTATTAGTTTAGCTCTTGTCCAAAGCCCTTTGAAAAAGTCTTCTCCATCTTTGGGAAGATGCGGAGCCTTCGTTAGTCAGGAAGAACTCGGGAACATCGAGGAAAGAGTGTTTCTTTCTCACTGAAACAAGTGTGGATATAGATTGATAGAAAAAAACAACAGGTGATTACTAAGCACACAATAAAATGCTTCTTTAAAAAATTCCTTACTCCATGTAAACCGTCTCCTGTAATGTCAACTTCTGTGAAGTTACACAAGTCTGTGCCCCAATGCATCCCAAGAGCCTCAGCTGTGTGGGTGGGGGCTGGGATTATTATTGGTTGACCAATCACTAAAACAGTGGCTCCCGACCTGTTTTAGACCGCAATTTCTAGTTCTGAAGCAGATTTTTATATCTGTGTCCCGGTGGATGTCAGCGCATCGTACTGCACTAAGGGATTAGTAGTGGTTATCCTGTGCCTACCAATCATTAGGCACATCTGCTTGTACATAAAGAACCTTAAGACCTTTCAAACTATTTTACATCAAATATATGGAGCTTAATAGTCAGAAATCACCTGCTACCCTGTCTGCATTTCAGGTGATCACAAGTGGGGACTTTAGAAGCTCCTACCTGCTGTATCTTCTCTACCATATGGATAGGAAACGTTTGGTACAATGGTAGCACACATTAAGCTAACCTCCAAGTGCAACTTGAAGGTGAGAATAAATAAATATGTGGCAAAATTTTGATTCCACTTCCACTCGCTAGAGTTTGTCTTGGCTTCAGTTATGTCAAGTTCAAGTGAGTTTTTTGGTTTATGCGTGCACTTTACTAACACATCACAAAAACGAGTTATCATTTTAATAATGCTACATATTTTCCCCACCCGGGTTGCCAACGTGCAAACAGTTCTGTGATCGTGTCTTGTTTTAACAAGGTGTTGAGCTCAGCCCTTATGTAACCTACTGGCGCTTTCGGGGTGGGGGCGTGGCTGACTAGCTGGGGGGCGTGGCTAGTCCCGCGCCCGAGGGGGCTGGTAATATTGCTGCGTGGGTCGAGCCGTCCGCATCTGTCCGTCGCCGCCGTCACGAAACTCCATCGAGTCGTCATAGCAACCGTCGTCTTCCTCCTGTCAGCAGACACGGTAACACGACGCGTGTTAGCGACTGACAGGACGACGAACAGGTAGACCCCTGCCCCACACCTGGACTACTCCCTATCCCCCTCAGCCCCCCTCCCACTGGACTACCACTACTCCCACTGCACTACCACCACTACTCCCACTGGACTACCACCACTACTCCCACTGGAGTACCATCACTACTCCCACTGGACTACCATCACTACTCCCTCTGGACTACCACCACTACTCCCACTGGACTACCACCACTACTCCCACTGGACTACCATCACTACTCCCACTGGACTACCACCACTACTCCCACTGGACTACCACCACTACTCCCACTGGACTACCACCACTACTCCCACTGGACTACCACCACTACTCCCACTGGACTACCATCACTACTCCCACTGGACTACCATCACTACTCCCACTGGACTACCACCACTACTCCCACTGGACTACCACCACTACTCCCACTGGACTACCATCACTACTCCCACTGGACTACCATCACTACTCCCACTGGACTACCATCACTACTCCCACTGGACTACCATCACTACTCCCACTGGACTACCATCACTACTCCCACTGGACTACCACCACTACTCCCACTCGACTACCATCAACCACTCATCCCTTTCTAACCTCTTGCCCCTCCAACTGGATAACCCTCACCCCCTCACCCCTCCCACTGGATAACCCTCACCCCTCCCACTGGATTACCCTCACCCCCTCACCCCTCCCACTGGATTACCCTCACCCCCCTTACCCCTTACATTGGATTACCCTCACCTCCTTACACTGGATTACCCACAACCCGGATTACCCTAACCTTTAACCCCCTCCCAGTGGACAACCCTCAGCCCTTCACCGATCCTCCATCATACATGCTGGAGGCCTCTCCACCTCGCTTCACCTTAACACTATCTCTCCCTCTTACTCTTTTTTTAAACCACCCCCACTTTACAGCAGCCAGCATGCTGAACCCCTCCCCCACCCCACCTCCCACCGAGTCATTCACCAGACACGTTTTACCAAAGCGCCGTGTTTCTGGTACGTGTCATAAAGGAGCAGGTAGGGAGCACCTAGCTCCAGAATACCTACAGGTAGTCTGTGGACATTGGGGGGACATTTGAATCCAGAACCTTGCAGTTGGGAGTCACACCAAAGTAATAATATCCTGACCAGCCCAAGAAGCAACACTGATGATTCTTCCATCTAATTACTGATCTTATTGATTGGTTAAAGTGGGTATGTATTGCAATCGTAAGTATATTATCTATATGATATAGGCATAAGGAAGATGAAACTAGTCAAGTGGAAAGAGGCTACTAAAGTGACTCTACATTTGTGCGATACTCACAACACTTTACATCAACAATGTTTTATTGGGTTCATATGGATGTGACAATATTACGCCTTTTTCTGTTGCTCTAACTATTGACTACAAGTGACTAGTTGAAGAACATTGGTAGTAGTTGTAGTATAATTGCATCAACAATCAGGTGTATCTCTCAGTAACCGGTTACCCAGAGAGTGATCACAACAATGAAAAACTGTTGTTTTTTTTTACGCCTAAAGATACCTGCGATCGGTCAGAAATAAGAAGCCACAACTTCCTGTCTAGTCTCGTATCTCCCACTCTAACTGGCTCCTAAAGGCTTCCTTAGTTCCTCACCCAGGGGCCCGGGGCTGCAGATTTGATGCTGTGCAGTAGGACCTCTTCACAGTTGCCGAAGTCGCTGAAGACCACCACCGCTGTGCAGCCGGAGGCGTGCACCGCATCGATCCTCGCTCGGTAGAACTGAGGCCGACAGGGGAAGTGGGAGGGGGAGGGGGAGAGGGAGACAGCATTGACGTTGAGGTTGTAGCAGGGAGATGGGACAGAGTGAAAGACAGTGAGAGAGAAGGAGGAAGGTCCAAGAGGAAGAGCAACGACAGCGAAAGGGGAGAGAGAAAGGAACAGGACAGAGAAAGGGAGAGATAGAGGGATATCGGGAGGGGAGAGATTGAGCGAGGGAGAGAGCAAATAAAATTGAGTATTCTTCACAGAGGGAAGTCCCTTTCGCTAAAGGATAATATTTACATGGCACCGTCTTTGATGAGATCATTTCAAAGAAAAACTGAAAATACACCTGCGTGTAACACCTGGAGTGGTCCAAATGCATTTGTGGACAAACTATAAAGTGGTTTTAACAACAAGCACTGATGCACTAGTTATACAATGGACAGCAGCTGGAAGTGTTTTCTAATGCAGATTGTCTGAACAAGCAGATCACACACATATAAACAAATTAGACATCTAAGTTCATTTCATTACCTTTTGTTTTATACCCACACATGGAACACCCATCCATCCCAGCTCTGTGTGTAACTGCTAAACACCTATCTCATCCACATGTCTCACCAGCACATCTTACCGTGCGTTCAAAAAAGCTAAGGTGCAGAGCGAGTCAGTATTTCCCATACACAGACCAATGTGTGGCACAGCGCCACAGAATCAACACTGAGCGCCACGAATTGATCAGCATTTTATTTTTTTCGCGATTTTGAAATATAAATATCGTTCTCTTCATTCATCTCCGCATAGCACTCTTTCTCTCTGTCATTCTCGTTCACACATGCAGACAAGCGCGCATACATGCCAATGGTGCGCGGGTACACTGCCACTTATTGGATAAACCCTCGTATCACTGTAACACTGCACACGCACTGACAGCGGATTCTTCCGCGCATCCTCTCAACGCGTCTACAAAGGAAAACCAAAAGCAGCGAGATATTTGCGATTAATGTGAAACGCAGTTATAGTTTATATATACTATATGGTGTTAGACCCCCAGCCCATTGTGCCGGTGATTTGAATTTGCTCTGCAGAATGGACTTTGAAATGTATTTTGCGCACGATTGATCGATTACGTGAATGAGCAGACGCGACCCTTTTGTTATGTGCGATTCTACCCATGCAAACGATGCAAATTCATTCAATTCACTCATTCACATTTGACCTTTTCCCGCGGATTTTGGTCGATGCACAATCACTTGTCCGAGAAACGTGAGTAGGATATTCGCTTTGCTTTTGGTGCTAATGAACCTTTAAGGGCACCACCTAGTTTTCCACCAAGTGAATTTCCCGGGTGGCGAGCCAACCAGCCTTCCCATTGCTCTGTACCAACTGCTAATCTGATCCATCAATCATATCTCTGACCCAACCTGCGATGTCACTATAGAAGTAGCGACACCGCAAGTGGGACCTTGAACAAATCAATAAAAAAATGGCTTGTAATGGCTGTAGTGCCTGGTGGTTTGAACCAGGTTCTTTACATGTTCCTTACCTTGCCATCTTCCCAGTAGGGTGCCATACACTGGTCTCCTGGTTTCCACGATGACTCCCCCATGTGACCTTTCTCCGACCCCTTAGGACCTTGGATTTTGTCCTGGACTGGCTTTTGGCCTGGCCTTCCCTGGCTGGGCCCTCTCTGGGAGGCCGCTCTCTTGGGAGGAGGGGCATCTCTGGGGAGTGCTGCGACGATGTCGGGTTTGATGGGTCCCGTGTGTGGGGGGATCCTCCTGGCCTGGGGGGGAGGGTCTTCTCTACGGAAGGGCGTCGCCGTGACGTCAGGTTTGATGGGCCCGGTTCTCCTCTGCTCCCAGTCCCCATTGAGGGCAGGATCCGCACCCCTATTGGGCCGCGTGTCCCGGGACACGCCCCCGACGTCCTGGTCGGTCACCGCGGCGGGCGTCTCCGTCCACGAGATCGGCCGGTCCCCCCTCCCCGCTCGCCTCCTACCGGGATCTTCGGCTCTGTAGTCGCTGCGTCTCGTCACTCCCGCCCCCCTGCCCTCAGGCGCTGGTGGCTCACCGAGCTTGGGCATCGCAGAGTTCTCTCTGGGGCCTCTTCGGTGGTTCGATTCCCCAGCGCCAACTTCTCCATTGCGAGCATTGCGTTGGTGGAAGCTCTCTGAGCGTGGGGCTGGCTGGTGGAAGCTCTCTGAGCGTGGGGCCGGCTGGTGGAAGCTCTCTGAGCGTGGGGCCGGCTGGTGGAAGCTCTCTGAGCGTGGGGCCGGCTGGTGGAAGCTCTCTGAGCGTGGGGCCGGCTGGTGGAAGCTCTGTGAGCGTGAGGTTGGTGGGGGGGGTGGAACCTTGGGCTGGCCGAGCACAGACGTGGATGATGAAAAGGAAGAGGTGCTGGTGTTGTGGTCGTTCTGGAAGTCCCTGCGGCCGCTGGGCAAGCGGTCGGTCCCACCACGAGGGCCTCTGTCGGGGCCAGGCCAGTGGGTGGAGCCCTGGTGGGCCGTGGAGGTGGCGTGAGGGTCTTGGCCAGGCCGGGGGAAGTCTGTGTCCCTGTTGAAGCGTGGGGGTCTGGGGGTCCGCTGGGAGAAAGAGGCTCTGGAAGAGGAGTGGAGGTCCGAGGAGGAGGAGAAGGAAGATCTCCCGTCCTGGGGCCTCCCTGCTGGCTCCTGGGGCTTAGAATCTGACAAAACACAAAATACACAGTATTAATAAACTACACACCAACAGTTAACTCAATGTTAATGAACTGCACAACATAAACACACACATAAACACTAAGTTAAAAAAACGTAACTGAATCTTAATAAACTAAATATAATGTTGTTAAACTAAAAACACAAACTTAACAAACTACACAACATAAACAAACACTCATGAACACAAATTGATAAACTACACATTAACACAATGTTAATAAACTACTCAACATAGACACACAGATAAACACCACATTCATATACACATAACACAGCCATAGACACAATGTTAATATTCTAAACAACGTAGTCTCTCAGAATGGACTTTTATTAAAGAAATTAAACATACAGGTATCGAAGCCACAGTTCAGTGCAGATAGAGACAGACAGACAGAGATAGAGACAGACTGTATGACCAGAAAGCACACCAACCATTGATGGAGAACGATCCTATCTTTGACTCCAAGAAGTCGAACAGCGTGCTGGGTCCAGACGGCCTTCCACCTGCTCCCTCTCCATCTTCTTCATCCTCACCCCTCGACCGCCCTCTCCCCCTGCCCCTGCCCCTGCCCCTGCCTGTGCACACACACACACACACACACACACACACACACAGACACACTTATCGATGTGTTTTGTTGTGCGCGTAAGTCTAGGAGAACTTTCTCATCTATATCTCTCTCGAAAAACACTGTTTATCGCCTCTTGGGATTTTGTAGAGAGTGAATAGAAGGTATAATTTTCATGCAGTGGTTGAATGTATGTGTGTGTGCAAGAGTGTGTGTGTGTGTGCCTGTGGAAGAGTATACGTATGTGTACATACCCCTGGGTGGGGGCCTGCCGGAGTCGGACCCGTGCATGTCGTAGGACGAGCCGTGTCTACTTGGGGCCTGGCTAGGGGTGGGGCTAGGGGCAGGGCTAGTGGCTGCAGTCAGCAGGCTATTCAGGGCAGCCTCCAAGTTGTTGTTGTGGTCCATCAGAGCCACCCGAGCGTCCTCTTTATCAAAGCCCATCTCCATGATGTCCTTCAGGGCCCGCTCATCCACCTGGCAGAGAGACGGAGGGGGAATTTACATTTATTGACAAAATATTATTATTCCACAATCTCAGATAAGATCTCAGAAAGAGAGAGGAGAGGGTGAAACAGGGAAAGAAGGAGAGAAAGAAAGAAGGAGACAGAAGAGGGAGGAGAGAGAAGGATATAAAGTGATACATAGAGAGAGGAGGAAGAGATGGGCGGGGGGGTTATAGAGAGGAGAAAGTGACACAGAGAGAGATTAAAAACCCATTCTGAGGAAGCAGAACAGATGAGGAGTACTTTGTTCGAGGAAGGTCAGGTAGGTAAGTATGTGTCAGGGATGTGATAGGATGAGTGAAACAACGAACACAATGAATGAATGTTGAATATTTAAGGAGAGAAAAGAGGTGGAGATGGAGGAGGGATTATCAGAGAACCAGATAAAGAAGGAAACAGGGGGATGTCAATTCTTGATAGAATAACACAGAACAGGGAGAGAAGTCTTCCTACAGTTCATTGTCCTTTTCAAAACTGGCAGATTAGCGTTAAGCCTTCCCAGTCCACTTGATTAATTAAAGGATGTCTACAAGAATCACAGTTAAAAAAGTTTTAAAGATGTACAACAACATCGACTCATAATACATAAAAACGCCGACTGACAAACAATTGCAATTGCGGAAAACTTTGCTGTTAACGTATAATTGGCCACAGAAGGATTCTCGGAATGGTGACTCTTGCTACGATGACGTCCAAAGCCCACATTAATGTCGGTTGTTCATGTTTGCATTAGATCTATGAGTTTAGTTATTCTAACAAAAAGGAAAGTCTACAATGTCAATGAGATTGAGAACAACAACATTTCTTTGAAAAATAAAAATAAACATGTAGGCTACAAATGATTGTTACTATTAAACCGGCGATGAAGTCAAGGATTACATGCTTGACTTCTGACATCAATGCGTTTGTCTTTCAATCTGCAAATAAATGCCAACGCATCCATTCCTATTGTATAATGAAACGTTTAATAATTTGAAACACTGACGCCTTAAGGTACATGGCATAGCCAGAGCTATGCATTTTAGGAAAATACACAAGGTCAGAAATAGTCTTGCTAACTTTAATAATCAGTGTCTGGCGGATTTAAACATTATCTGTTATAACTAGACCCCTGTTTAGTTTGAGGAAGAAAGAACCTTGGGCTGCACACACACAAATCAGCTGTATCACATTATTATTAATCTTTTACATGAATAGGTGAATGTGAGTGAGCAGAATATAATCAGTGGTCATTAGACAAGATTCAAAGCCCAATGTTTCGCTAGCCGCACAGCTAACTTCATTGACCCCTCCTAATTTCTCTTTGAATGTGTAAATCAAGGGAAGGATTGAGAACGGTACTAAGTGAGGTTGGGAGGAGGGATGGGGAGAGTTGGGATAGGGTTAATTCGTCTTTATAAGTTATTTTTCTATTTGTGCTTTTAAAATCATGGTCTTATGAAAAAGCTTCAAGGTGTTGTTGCTGCGAGGATAGTGTTTTGTCGATGATAGTGTGTTGGTGATGATAGTGTGTCGCTGATTAATGTATTGAGGATGATAGTGGGTTGGTGATAAGTGTATCATGATGATAGTGTGTCGCTGATTAATGTATTGGGGATGATGGTGGGTTGGTGATGATAAGTGTATCATGATGATAGTGTGTCGCTGAGTAATGTATTGATGGTGATAGCGTAGGCTGGAGATGATACTGTGTTGGTGATGATAGTGTGGGCTGTGAATTTCCACTGGTCATGTCCGGCCGGTTTCCGAGCCAGACACTCATCCAGTATGCCCAGTACTGGCACCACCAAGCATTCTCGTAATTAGCCAATCAAAACAGGAATCTCGCTGGGAAACAACACGAGTGTGTGGTGTCCTTAGAGGAGAGAGCTAGGCAAGCTCTTCAGAGTTTTTCTAATTAGCAGGGCTAGTCATAGTGCCACTGCAACCAATAATACTTCAGAGAGGGCCATCATGCTCACAAAAAGGAAGCATTCCTCTCTCAAAGGGCTTCTTGAAAACACTTCAGCACTTCATATGAACCGAAAGCAGAGGGTTATGTTGACCAGGGCTGCTCTCTTTCCAGTCCCAAGCCACAGATAATATCTCTTATCAAAGGCCTTGAGGATGAACTTGAGACTTGAGGGCTATATCATGCTACTGTGAGAAGGGGAGCTAGAGCGAGGGGACGGGAGGAAGAGGCAGAAGAAGAGCTATAGAGAGGGAGGGAGTAACGGGAGGAAGAGCAAGAAGGAGAACGAGAGAGGGAGGGAGGGAGAGCTGGGAGGGATTTAAATCATTGTACCCTTCTCAGGATCAATGATTTAACCAGCAACCCATCTAGACTCCAACCTGCCCTGACCTCTGGCTAATGAAGAAAGTGCTAAGAGCTCAATGATGTAATGTCAGGATGTAATGGGATGTAATGATTAGTGGTGTCCCTCACCAGCTCCCTGTAGTTCCCATCTTGTCGGACGTCCCTCCCCGGCTCCCTGTAGTTCCCATCCTGTCTGCTCTCCCTCCCTGGCTCCCTGTAGTTCCCATCTTGTCGGCTGTCGCTCCTCTCCGTCCACTCGCTCCGATCCTCTCGTTGGCGGTACGCGTGGGAGTCTCGGCCGCGGTAGGAGGAGCCACTGCTAATCAGGTTCCCGCCAGCGTTTCCCCCGCCGCCAAATGTGCGAGGAGCCTGAGCACGGAGACATGAGAAGTAACCAACCAGTGAGCCACAGGTGAGCAACAGGATACTTACACAAGCAACCAATCCAATTAGCTAGCAGGAGATCATCAGGTAAGCAACCGTTTATTTGCAAAAGTAACTAATCCAATTAGCTAGCTGGAAACCAACAGGTGAGCAACAGGTAAGTTACATAGGTAACCAATCAAATTATCTAGAAGGTGACTGAGAGTTGGGAAACAATAATTGAAGAACGGATCTTAATTGATTATAATGGCTTGATTATATACTTGATTGTTTGCCTGGTGCAATGAGATGCCATCATTGTACAAAAGCCAACTAATGGTGCGTTTGAGATACGTCATACACCACTCGCCGGTTTGCTCTCGTGACATTATTTCATGTATTTAGCACTTGACTATGTGGGCATCGCTACATGACGAGTCGGTAAGAACAGTCATTGGCTGGTCATTGTTAGTGGTAGCTACATTAGCCACTCAGCCTGACCGTGCAACGCATAAATTGGTGACCGGATTAAAGCAGCAATGTAATCAAGTGGATAAGAGCATTTAGGCCAACGTGGCACAAATACAAAGAAAATACATCTCATTATGGTTGCAGCCATCTTTGTTTGTCGAGTCTTACGGTTAGCCTTGCTGAACTCGTGGACTCTCAGGAGCACGAGTTCAAGGGGCGTGCCTCCGGTGAAATGTCACAAGAAAGCTGGGAGATTTCCCACTTTGCAACTCGTGCAGGTGGTGTACGATGCATCTCGAACACGCCATACAGTCCTTGGTCTCGCGCTCTAGTCAGGTGTAGACGGTTTAACATGGAAACGTAATGCCTCACCTCCTTGGTCTTGGCAACCTCAGCAATGGCGGCCGTGCGCTGCTTCTCAAACTGCTCGTTCTCCTCGGGCTTGAGGGGGGTGGGGCTCTGAAGGGTCTTCCTCCGGTCCAGGGCCTTACTGTCCACCACCTCCTGTCTCACACACTTCTGTAGCGGTAGACAGAGGTTACTACGGCACTCCTGTGGTAGGTGGTGTTGTTGTGATGGTGATTGTGTCATATGTTTGTCATTTATCGTTGTGGTGAGTGCCAAGTTATTTTGCTGGGCTCTTATTGTTGAGGTTGTTGTATTTTGTTAAAGGTTGTTTTCGTTGTTGATATAGTGTTGTGGCTGTGTAATTGTAGTTGTTTTATTTTGGTGTGCTTGTTGTGATTTTTATTGTTGTAGGTAATTCTGGAATTCGTAGTTTCATTGTTTAGGTAGTAGTGGAAGTTGCAGCTGCACTGTTGAAGTTGTTATTTAGTTGTTGTATTTCCTTTGTTGAGGATGTGGTGGTGATTGAGGTTTTAATGTTGTGGTAACAGTGGTATTGTGGGGATTGTTATAGTATTTTGTGTTGTCCTAATCCTTCCGCCCACCTGTCCAAACGGTACGAAGGGCGGAGGTCCTCCTTCTGCTCCGATGTTACTCCGGCTGTGTTTGGCCAAACTCTGAAACCATGACAACGGACCACTTCACCAACTGGCGTGTGGATGATCGTCGGGCTTGACATCCCGTAACCCCGTTGACTTGATCAAAAAAACATGCGAGCCACAAGCCTCACCCTCTGCAGTTCCCATTTCTCCACCATGAACTGAACCTCCCCTCCCAGGACGCAAATCTTGGAATCCTCCAGGAGCAGGAAGCCATTTCTAACCTGGACCGTACCAAGTAGCTTCACCTTCGTTCCAGGAGGGGTGTTCAAACTGAGAAAAAGGAGGACATGAGTTTGTCAGAGGAGAAAGTGCAGGACAGTACCATGAATAGAAGAAAAAGTAAAAAAAAATGAAATACAATGAATTCGGAATCAACTCGATAGCCTAACCCCTCCATACCCTTGCCCTCAACTCTCCCCCCACCTCAAAATTCTCCCCTCAATCTCCTCCCACCTCTACGCCCCAGCCTCCTTTTTCTCCCTCCCCCCCACCACTCTCTAAATTACATGGAGCAGGTCCAGGGGAGGCCAGGCCCATGTGTGTGCGTGTGTGCATGTGTGTGTGTCTCATCATACGTCATCAGGCCCTCCCTCATTACCGAGCTCCAGCCACCAGATGTCAGCGTGGCTAGAATGGATTTCAATCTAAAACACTGGGCTGTCCTAGTCAGCAAGGTCTCCTACACGCACATACATACACAGACTGTAAAACACGTGCACGCACAAAATGGATAGAGATGCAGACAAAAACCCACAGCAAAATACACATAATCGCACAAACACACACAAACACACACACGGACTCCCGCAGAGAGCAGACACAGTTGGATCCTTCTTGCTACTTAATGCACTGTTATTTTCCCTGACTTTCAGATGTTTCAGTCACACACACCCTCACCCATGCAGACACACACCCAAATGCAAGACACGCAAACACCACACACACACACACACTGATTCACCATACAAATTGACACAACAGACCCACACACACACACACACACACACACACACACACACACACACACACACACACACACACACACACACACACACACACACACAGTAAGACGTGGTGTTTGTGTCTGCATGTATGCAGCTCATGAAGAGAGCTTTTGTTCTGTTCTCTCCCCCCCTCCACCTGTACAGCCTGCACTGGTTGTCATGGCAGCGGTCGCTGCGGCCACCGCTGCCGGGATGGAGATGTCATTACCAGGGAAGTGGTTAGTAGATCAGCTGCCACAGAGTGGAAACAGCAGATAAAGGGAAAATAGAGAGGAGATGTTGACAAGGAGGGGAGAAGGGGTGTGCGTGTTTCAGAGATGGTGGGTGGGTGTGTGTGTGTGTGTGTGTGTGTGTGTGTGTGTGTGTGTGTGTGTGTGTGTGTGTGTGTGTGTCTGTGTGTGTGTCTGTATGTGTGAGAGATAGAGTTAGGCTATCTGTGTGAAACAAGCTGGAGGAGGGATAACAGGAAATTGAGGACAGAGGGACAGCGGAGATTGCAGATGAAAAAAAAGAGCTGAAATTCAGCAGAGACGCCAGACAGGACTGGTAAACAATGTTTAAGATGATGTGATTACACAGCTAAATGCGGCAATGTTTATTGTGAGCGTCTGCCTTAAAATAGAGGAAACCACTGTGAATCACAACACTTCAAAATAACCCAAGGGAAAGTATGAAATATATAGCGGAAGTCTTAATATTAGTAACCATAATGAATCCTAAAAGTTCCAAAGAATCTGAGTAAAAGAACTATATACAGTGTGAGTATTAACATTGGTAACTATTGTGAATGGTGACTATTTAAAAAGAATCCTAGTGAAAGTAGTATTATACATTACAGTGTAAGTCTTAACATTACCCTCATCACTTATAGAGGGCCGCTCTTGAACTTTCAATGCAAGTAAAATTTCATTTAATGTGAAGTACTATAGTATATTTGTAATATTTAAGTTTGATACTTGGGGTTAGTGCTGCTTATGTTTTCATACTCGCGTGCTCAACATTTACAGTGTCTGCCTATTAGGGTGCCGGCATATACATTCACTCTGTCCTTGAATGTCCTCCCTTTTTGCGCAAGTTTATAGGCGTTCAGGGTTAGAGTGCAGGGAACGGTGAGACATTCAGAGACGTGATGGATGAGGTTAGCTCGGGAAGCTGGAACAAGTGTGCCACCTTTGCACGCCAACACAGTACTGCAGCTAGAGTGGTTGCGGTTGCTGTGCTTTTGTTACTTGTTCACACTCTTTACCAAGGCAATGTTGGCTCTCCCTATACCCTGACTCCTGTCCGCAATTTGCAATGAACCCGACATCATATTGAAAAACAATAATAATGCATAAAACATATGTACATGTGTAGAAGTTCTCCTGTGTGCAGACGGGAGAGGGAGAGAGATGCATTTCTGCATAGCTCATATAATTGCGATGGAAATAGGCCTACTCTCAATGAACAGAGATCGGTACTACTAAAAACTAGCTGGCAGAACCCCCCCCCCCCCCCCCCCCCAAAGTTCAGAGATGTCCCTGTACCAGCTCCAAATATTTTTAAGATAGGACACATGGGATCCAATTCCCAAAGTGTTTTTTATATAATTATGTTACTTATGCCTCTACTTAAACTCAACAAAAGTTAACTTTTAGTCCAACAGTATGCAGCTATTATTTATGAATAATATTTCCCCACCTCATCCATCCCATGGATGGAAACTGTTTGTACAGTTATGAACTAGTTTACTAGTACATAACTGTTTACTAGGAGATTACTAGTCCACACCAACATGAACATCTAACATGTGATCCATGTTAGATGATCCATCATCCCAAGCCATCCCATGGCCCACATTATGGATATTTTATGGATATTTTCTCCAACTTGGAGAAGAGTGGTGGCATAGACCTCTCACATCACACTCATTCAAGGCAAAAACCTGCTTGACTTTCGTCGTTGTGCAAAAAATTATATATTCTCAGCTAATTTAGCAAGCACTTAGTTTAGCTGCAGAGCAGTATCACATGCGGTTTCCCATCGCATAATAGTGTCCTGTAAATGGGCTCTCTTTCTTCTACGCTTTCTTTTATGCTAGCCAATTCAGCTTCTGTGCAGAGGACAACATGACTTAGGCAAATGCTAATAATAAAATTAACAAATTAATAATTTAGCAGACACTTCCAAAGTGTTTGCTAAATGATTGCATCCATTTTGACTTACAATGAATTCAGTCACACGTCATTAATGGGCAAGTAGGGGTTGGGTTTGTAGGGATGCCTACCGGTAGACTGCGGACGTTGGGGGATCGAAACCCAGAGCCTATGGTCTGGGAAGTCCTTACCACACTAACCTGCTCCCTGTCTGAGCGACGAGATGGCAAGGAGATGAAGACAGCAGAATGTGTGTGTGTGTGTGTGTGTGTGTGTGTGTGTGTGTGTGTGTGTGTGTGTGTGTACCTGATCTTGGACAGCTGTTTGTATTCGAGCGCTGGGCAGCTGGTGTGTCCGTCTGTCATGTGCACGCGCAGCATGCGGGGCGCCGCCTGGGAATGCTCCTGCTCTTTAGGGGCCGCGATGTTCCTCACCTTCTGCACCTGCAGCACACATGGTCCCTCTACCTACACACACACACACACACACACACACACAGCGGAAGATTAGAGGACTTTCCTCTGATACTCCCCTTCTTTAAGAAACCTTAATCATACATTGAACAGCCACTGGGTAGGTGCTAGGATGGAATAATGGTGTATAAATAGTCTCACTACCACGCTGGGAACACCAGGCTGTTAGCATCACATGCTATTTAATTCGTCTTTGCTATGCATTGGGACATTTCCTTTCTGATTAATTACAGAGCGCTTCAGACTCACAGCCAAACGGGAGGGGGAGGGGGGGGGTTTCAGGTCACTGCTCCTTCGGTGTGTGAGAGCCATCTAGTGGTGCTTGGTGAGAACTGCATGCTAGTTGCTTAGTAACTTCACTATTTTGAATGTTGCCTTCGGCAAGTCCAGATCTACCATATGGGCAACCTTGGCACGTGCCCAGGAGTCCCTGGGCACCAAAGGGCCCTCCACGATGCGATTCTTCACAGAAATATGACACAGCACTTGACCCATTCTCTTGATATTCCTAATGATCAAATCGGTTGGACATATATCAGTTTTAATCTTTATTTTATGCAGTCCATGTCCACCCACACAAGAGCTTGGCTGGTCACGCAGTTTTGACCTGCTTTTTACTGTTGTAGACCTAGCATAATACACTTCTATGCCGACATTTTTAATGTTAGATCCATTGGGGACGGGGGAAGGGTAGGCTACTTTGTAATTTCGCAGGTTGTATAAAAGTGTTGACCAAACGTCAGCTCTATAGAGGAGTGCTGCTGACCGGGCTGCCTCTTCTGCAGGTGTACACCGCTAGACACACGGGACTCGTACTGGCCCTCGTGTTTTTGGGCCCCCGTCACACACCACTAATTGAGTGTTAATATCTGTGGATTATCGAATATCTTAATTAACTAGTATTCTTGATAAACATTCTAACTGCAGAAGCTGCTACAGATATGGGTTATTATTTAGAAACAGCACCACAGTAGGGCTATGCTGTTACACAAGTTTCTGATATATGGCCTGGATGCCACCAAACGTTGGCAAAGTAACACTGCTTTGAGGCAAAGTCTATATATCCTGCTTCAAAACTATGTAAAAACACATACTACTACTACTACTACAACATAACATAAAATGCTTAGATGTAAGATGTAGGAAAATGTATACACAATTATTTTCAATTGCAATGCGTTTGTAATGGGGGGGGTGGGGGGCTATCAGTTTTAGTGCCAGGGGCCCTTTGGGGGAACTAATCCAACCATGGCCGTTGGGATAAAATGTAGGCGTGCACGATGCAATGGAGGACACAGGGATGGCACAGTGCTGCTCTACATCCAGAGCAACAGTATGCTTTGGTTCAGAACTGCTGCATGCATAATCAACTTCAGGTTCCCCAGGATCAGGTTTAATCAACTCTTATTTCCTAACTGTTGAAAGCAGAGCACCATACATGCCTCACTCACAGGGAATCTTTTTGACATAGAGCTACCGCTGGTAAAATAAATATAAACATAAAACTATCATATTTGTTACTCTTCTTAACTATTCCTGAACAGCGGCTAAAAGCAACAATGCCAGTGTGTGGCCTTGTTTACATTCTGGGAACATTTTGCCTAGATTTGACAGAGCCTGGCAAAAAAAGAATAGACGTTGTAGCCACATCTTGTTGAAGGGAGCTTAAAAGTCGGATGTTAAGTGAGGTTTTTCCTGGTCTCACACGCTGTAATAGAGAGATTCAGGTTTATTTGACTTTGACAAAACATGATCTAAAATACTTACTCATTGCCCCATTACTAAATCCATGTTCATGATAGTCAACCCTAAATATAGTTAAATAGATATTGGTGTATTAGTGGGACCATATCGCCAGATCTACTCTTTAAGGACAGTGAATCACCATAAAAGTCCTTCTATGACAAAGACCAAAGTTATATATTGCTAATGTTTAAATTTGTGGAAAGCTTGCTAATATATTGGAACAATTATATTGCCAACGGATGTTTTAGTGATGCTAGTGGAGAAGGTGACAAAGTTATTATCATCCAGACCAGCGTTGTTCTTTAAGGGAAAATGCAGAATGCAAAGCATATTCCAGGGAACCAGACCCCACTGGATTCACCTTGTCAACTTTTCCACTGTTGATCTCTGAAGGAAGCACCTTCCGGCCGATTGGTCTCAGATCACTCTGGAAGAAAACAAAGGAGTAAATATGAATGACATGTATAGAAATGTAATAATATTGTATCTATAAATAAATATGTTATCTATAAACACATTCCGAACATCAGCCTATACATAAAAGCATAGTATAGTAAATGACACTGAAAAAATAAGATGGTAATTAATAAGCCCAGAGGAGACATTTTGGTGTCAGAATGGAACCTACAGTAGATAAAAACTAGAGATAATACATCTATATTCACAATGATTAGTAGAAATAAAAAAAAAATACAGTTGAGGTCGACACCACACAGAATATGCAACATCATTGAAACTAATCATTGACCATTATCGAACATTAACAAATAATGTGTTTCAATGACTAAATCAAACTTCAAAAAAATTTGTTGTCAATGTCTTTCTTAGTTGCTTTATGTTTCCAAAAGGTAACATTTTTGTTGGATGATTGCAACTACTTCATAATCTGATCTGATGTTTGTTTATACTGAGAAACAGACACCTGCTCCATGTAGATCAATACAGGACGAGTCGTCCTGTATTGATCTACATGGACAAGACAAGACACTGCTCTACCAGCTCCATTGGGAGAGCATGTCCCCAACACTGCAATGGCGGGGGGCTCCATTTCCACTGGGACGGCCCATACTAAAAAAGTATGTATCAATTATAGATAAAAGCGTAGAGCAGGTGGCATACATTAAGCCATATGTTAACTTACATGAAGAGAAGAAGCAGGACAACTGTGGTAAATGTATCTTAAATTAAAGCAGCAAGAACTCTCTGAAAAATAACTTACATCAAGCGCTATACGGATGATGTCATTGTGGGAAGCCTTCTCAATCGTGCCTTTGAGTTGTGCTATCCCAGCATCAGTGAGGTGCCTGCATGGAGGAGCACGGCAGTGGGGTCAGAAGCGGTTAGCATATCAACAACAGTGTATCATTTATATTGTGACTACTAAAACACATGCCTAATGAACTGCCAAAAAGCTCTGTTACACAAATATGTCCAACATGACAGACAAATGGATATATATCAGATATGGTATTGGATTATTCACGATACAAGGTTTTATTCTGACATACCTTAAAATGTGTATACTACTATGAAATGCATCTAAGGCAAATTATTCAACATATCTTTGGTCATAAGTAGATCTATACCTTACTATTGTGTCAAATCTAATTATTGTTACAAACCATGCTTTCATAACATCCAGTCATATCTAAAATCATGGTGATTTATTCTGACTGAACGGTAAGAAATAGTCTACCTGTCGCCAACCTTGAGTTGCCTACAGGTAGACTGCGTATAATTCAGAATTCAGAAACAACAACGACCCAAATCCTATGTTACCCTTCTTCTGAATAAATACTGAACCATTTGGGAATAAAGCCTCTTCTAAGTGAATGTATGCTTAATAAACATCAAAATACAATGTACTATTATATTTGAACACTACAGAAGGAATGCGTTATTGGCATTTAATGGATAAAACAGAACATATAAATGAATCAAAAAGCCAAAGTCTGGATATTTAATGTGATGTCTAACATACTCCCATGCAACTATTAAGGTTAAGTAATAGAACAGGTTGAGTTGACGGTGTTCAACACAATGTCTCACTGAATTAAGTCATCACACGATCATTTTCGACCGATGAGTTTGCTTAATTTAATCGAATCTAGTTGAACACAACTTTGCTATGCTATTGTATAACGTAGTAGTACAATGGTGGTAGAAGTTATTCATAGAAATGAAATCCTTGGATGTCAGGATCCTGCACCTTGTAAGTAATAATTAACTAATACAAGTTCAAAAATACATAGGATAGAGATAAAACATACATGGGGAAAAAGACATTGAGAAACAACAGTGCAGGCTTCAGTTTTAAAATATGAAATAACGTTAGTCCAATATTGCAAAAGAATAGTACACTAAGGCAATGTTACATATATGAACATATTCATATCTGGTAATAATCTGAATTAAGTCACAACTATATTCCTCTGACAACATTATAATAATGATAAGTATTCATTATTATTATTAAAAAACAGCATTATTATAGTACAGCTAGCACTGTACATAGCCAGTCTGCTCTAGAAGCACATACCATCCTTCTCTGCTGAGAGATCCTGACAGATCTGTCATCGTTCTCCCTTTCTCGAAACGCTTCGTATCATAAATGAAGAAAGCGATATTTAAATGCAGCACTTCTTAACAAAGAACATACGTTTTTTTATATACATTATTCAGGAATCAAACGTAAACTTTAGCTTGCTAGCGCTAAAGCCACACAACACGGTGCAGCGACGTCATCAGTGCGCGACGAGGCTGGCTGCCTTTCAAGCTTTCAAGACGACATAAGTCTAGTCGCTTTGGCGCCCGTAAGTGGTGGGAAGGAGAAGTGCCAATATTTATGTAGAACGTAAACAGCTGTGCCATTATTCCATCAATATGATTCATAGGGGTTCCCTCACTGATGTGACTTCTGTATCCACCAAACAATTAAGATCTTCTTCTTAAAATATATATATATGTTGTTTAACGTAAATAAATCATATATTTTTGCCTATTTGATACCAAACAAATCATATTTTTTTACCTATTTCATAAAGTTTCACAGCAATTCTGAACAGTACATTTTCACCGCACGGTTTTTAATCATAGTGTGGTGCTGCTGTGTCCCATGCGGCAAAAATGTGTATAACCAAGCCCACATTGTATACAGTCAATTCATCACTATTTGCAAAAGGATGAAAGTTGGCAATAAAAACACTCCTACACGCTTTATTAAATAAATGGCCCATTATTGAGTTGGAGTCAAATAGAATTTAATCAAATTAAACAAAACCAAGAAGCGTAACATAAACCGCCATGATGTGAGGAAATGTGAAAAGCGAGCGAGAGAGATATTTCGGTCCATTACGTCCTTCCACAGGGCGACGCATCAGTGAGAGGCTGGGTGGATCGGAGGCAGAGGAAGAGGACGGTAAATGAGGCAGGTCAAATAAAACATGGAGGGAGGAGGGGGTATGTATTGTCCTAATGAAATGGCAAGACGGTAGGTGTCTAGGGAGAGAGTGTCATTAAGGATGGTGGCAGGGCAGAAACGCCATTAAAGGTGTTTATGATCAGTGACTCCACCGCCATAATAAAGGTCAGTTATTCACACACTCTGTGTGATGTCATTAATATCTCTCATTTAACTGTTAGATCTTGGCTGCGCTTCATCTTGTAAATGGCCTCCCTGACTAATTGGTCGTACCACAGTGAGGGCTTTTAGAAAAGAGCTTAAATTCTAATTTGAGAAGGCCTAGGGTTCAGTTATAGGCTCCTGTCTTATCTTCAGTGTTTGAGGAATTTGAATGATTGAAGATTAAATGATGAGTGTGTGTGTGTGTGTGTGTGTGTGTGTGTGTGTGTGTGTGTGTGTGTGTGTGTGTGTGTGTGTGTGTGTGTGTGTGTGTGTGTGTGTGTGTGTGTGTGTGTGTGTGTGTGTGTGTGTGCGTGTAAGAATGTGCCCTTTTCTGACTCAAATGGATCAATGGACGGACATCAATCAATGCAATGTGGTACCTATCTTGACCTATATGAATCCAAATGCAAGAAAAAAATTGCACTGAAAGAGGCACAGCATCAGCTTGAATGACACATTTTCTTAGACAATGTCTTTTTATTTCAATATTCTGGGGTCATTAAGTTAATTTTAGTTAGCTTACTTGAGCTCCAATCTATTTCAGTCCTGTTAAGTTATGTTAAAGAAGTCGGTTTGATTAATATTGAACATAACTTCTGTTAAAGTTGTGGTTAAGCTGAATTCAGTCTAATTGATGTTCTTTAAACTCTTACTCCAGGTGTTCTGGCCTGCTCTGTTTCAGCCCAGTGGACGTTAACTGGAACATGGCCTGACATCTATTTAAAATATTGGTCCCGAGGGCACCCCCGACGTCTCTATGTCTCCCTCAG